>NC_137672.1:2773835-2811335 GCF_963422515.1 Blennius ocellaris
TGAGGCGGTCTGGACGCAGATGTTTCCTGCACTGACGCCGTGTGGATGGGAAAGGTTTGAAGAAGGACTGGGTGAGAGGAGAAGGTCTTGGCGCGAGTGGCTCTGCTCAAAAGGGAGTTTCCTCCCTCGCGGCGCCGGGGTTCGCCCGTGTGGAATTGGTTTTTGTGTCATCAGTTGGCGAGTTGTGAATGAAAGTGAAGTGAATGACAGTTTTCTGAGTCACTGTGATCTGATGGTAGATCACAAGTAAAGGAGGACATTTAGAACAATTCAGCGACTTTCATATTCTAGGGAACTAAAGAGTTTCAGGGAGAACAGTGGACATGAGACAAAGACCTGACATCAGAATTGTGGCATCAGGGAATAAGCTTTAAAAACAAGGGCGAGAAAAGTAGAGGAAATCATGCTGGAAGCTGCAAGAAGAGAAAACTTGAAAAGGCTCAGACACTCCAGAACACTGAGATTTAACCCCAAAGACATCACACTCCAGTGAAATCCATTCACATATGGATCCATCATCTCAAGTGTGGAGGATGCGATTGCTTGTATCTGCACATGTTGGTCAGACCTTGATGTCACCAGAAGCCGTCAGTGTGGACTGAAGCCAGCCCTCTTTACCTCCCAGCAGCAGCAGGACCATCACATCGGACGCCATCTTCAGCTGGCAGACGTCCTCCTGCCGCTCGCCGTCCACCGTCTGAGCCACCACCTCCAGCAAACACTCCACCAGACCCGCTTCCACCAGCTGGAGTTTGATCAGGTCTGAGGAGGAGAAGCAGCACGTCAGGAGGATTGTTTGATTTATTCTTTCATTCAGTGTCACGAGTTGGAGCCGTCGTAACGAGCCTTACGTTAACTAATGGGAAACACCATCCAGGTTTTTTCACTTCCGATCCCATACCTGAATTTGAATATTAGCTACCAATATTATTCCAATACCAGAGCTGTGTTTGCTTTATTGTTATTATTATTCTCACTATTGTTGATTTTATACGAGGCAGTAATAAACTCCTCTCCACAGGAAAGTATGAAATGTAGGAATGTTTACATTTTCTCTCTAAAGAAGACTTGAGGTCAGTAGAAGGTGAGAAAAGGAAGCAGGACAAAGTCTTTTAGTTCATGTGGACAATGTGGGTCTCTAATAAACTAGTTCTATCTTTAAACCATGTGGACAATGTGGGTCTCTAATAAACTAGTTCTATCTTTAAACCATGTGGACAATGTGGGTCTCTAATAAACTAGTTCTATCTTTAAACCATGTGGACAATGTGGGTCTCTAATAAACTAGTTCTATCTTTAAACCATGTGGACAATGTGGGTCTCTAATAAACTAGTTCTATCTTTAAACCATGTGGACAATGTGGGTCTCTAATAAACTAGTTCTATCTTTAAACCATGTGGACAATGTGGGTCTCTAATAAACTAGTTCTATCTTTAAACCATGTGGACAATGTGGGTCTCTAATAAACTAGTTCTATCTTTAAACCATGTGGACAATGTGGGTCTCTAATAAACTACTTCTATCTTTAAACCATGTGGACAATGTGGGTCTCTAATAAACTACTTCTATCTTTAAACCATGTGGACAATGTGGGTCTCTAATAAACTACTTCTATCTTTAAACCATGTGGACAATGTGGGTCTCTAATAAACTAGTTCTATCTTTAAACCATGTGGACAATGTGGGTCTCTAATAAACTAGTTCTATCTTTAAACCATGTGGACAATGTGGGTCTCTAATAAACTAGTTCTATCTTTAAACCATGTGGACAATGAGGGTCTCTAATAAACTAGTTCTATCTTTAAACCATGTGGACAATGAGGGTCTCTAATAAACTAGTTCTATCTTTAAACCATGTGGACAATGAGGGTCTCTAATAAACTAGTTCTATCGTTAAACCATGTGGACAATGTGGGTCTCTAATAAACTAGTTCTATCGTTAAACCATGTGGACAATGTGGGTCTCTAATAAACTAGTTCTATCTTTAAACCATGTGGACAATGTGGGTCTCTAATAAACTAGTTCTATCTTTAAACCATGTGGACAATGTGGGTCTCTAATAAACTAGTTCTATCTTTAAACCATGTGGACAATGAGGGTCTCTAATAAACTAGTTCTATCTTTAAACCATGTGGACAATGTGGGTCTCTAATAAACTAGTTCTATCTTTAAACCATGTGGACAATGTGGGTCTCTAATAAACTAGTTCTATCTTTAAACCATGTGGACAATGTGGGTCTCTAATAAACTAGTTATATCTTTAAACCATGTGGACAATGAGGGTCTCTAATAAACTAGTTCTATCTTTAAACCATGTGGACAATGAGGGTCTCTAATAAACTAGTTCTATCTTTAAACCATGTGGACAATGTGGGTCTCTAATAAACTAGTTCTATCTTTAAACCATGTGGACAATGAGGGTCTCTAATAAACTAGTTCTATCTTTAAACCATGTGGACAATGAGGGTCTCTAATAAACTAGTTCTATCTTTAAACCATGTGGACAATGAGGGTCTCTAATAAACTAGTTCTATCTTTAAACCATGTGGACAATGAGGGTCTCTAATAAACTAGTTCTATCTTTAAACCATGTGGACAATGTGGGTCTCTAATAAACTAGTTCTATCTTTAAACCATGTGGACAATGAGGGTCTCTAATAAACTAGTTCTATCTTTAAACCATGTGGACAATGAGGGTCTCTAATAAACTAGTTCTATCTTTAAACCATGTGGACAATGAGGGTCTCTAATAAACTAGTTCTATCTTTAAACCATGTGGACAATGTGGGTCTCTAATAAACTAGTTCTATCTTTAAACCATGTGGACAATGTGGGTCTCTAATAAACTAGTTCTATCTTTAAACCATGTGGACAATGAGGGTCTCTAATAAACTAGTTCTATCTTTAAACCATGTGGACAATGTGGGTCTCTAATAAACTAGTTCTATCTTTAAACCATGTGGACAATGTGGGTCTCTAATAAACTAGTTCTATCTTTAAACCATGTGGACAATGAGGGTCTCTAATAAACTAGTTCTATCTTTAAACCATGTGGACAATGTGGGTCTCTAATAAACTAGTTCTATCTTTAAACCATGTGGACAATGTGGGTCTCTAATAAACTAGTTCTATCTTTAAACCATGTGGACAATGAGGGTCTCTAATAAACTAGTTCTATCTTTAAACCATGTGGACAATGTGGGTCTCTAATAAACTAGCTCTATAAACCATGTGGACAATGTGGGTCTCTAATAAACTAGCTCTATAAACCATGTGGACAATGTGGGTCTCTAATAAACTAGCTCTATAAACCATGTGGACAATGTGGGTCTCTAATAAACTAGTTCTATAAACCATGTGGACAATGTGAGGGCCTGAGTGACGTCATGGTCTCTAATAAACTAGCTCTATAAACCATGTGGACAATGTGAGGGTCTGAGTGACGTCATGGTCTCTAATAAACTAGCTCTATAAACCATGTGGACAATGTGAGGGCCTGAGTGACGTCATGGTCTCTAATAAACTAGCTCTATAAACCATGTGGACAATGTGGGGGTCTGAGTGACGTCATGGTCTCTAATAAACTAGCTCTATAAACCATGTGGACAATGTGAGGGCCTGAGTGACGTCATGGTCTCTAATAAACTAGCTCTATAAACCATGTGGACAATGTGGGGGTCTGAGTGACGTCATGGTCTCTAATAAACTAGCTCTATAAACCATGTGGACAATGTGGGTCTCTAATAAACTAGTTCTATAAACCATGTGGACAATGTGAGGGTCTGAGTGACGTCATGGTCTCTAATAAACTAGTTCTATAAACCATGTGGACAATGTGAGGGCCTGAGTGACGTCATGGTCTCTAATAAACTAGCTCTATAAACCATGTGGACAATGTGAGGGTCTGAGTGACGTCATGGTCTAATAAACTAGCTCTATAAACCATGTGGACAATGTGAGGGCCTGAGTGACGTCATGGTCTCTAATAAACTAGCTCTATAAACCATGTGGACAATGTGAGGGCCTGAGTGACGTCATGGTCTCTAATAAACTAGCTCTATAAACCATGTGGACAATGTGGGGGTCTGAGTGACGTCATGGTCTCTAATAAACTAGTTCTATAAACCATGTGGACAATGTGAGGGTCTGAGTGACGTCATGGTCTCTAATAAACTAGTTCTATCTTTAAAGGACCCATATTCTACTAAATGGACTTTTCTGGTCTTTAAACACCATAAAAGTTCTATTTGGGGTTCATATAATCCCCAAAGTGTTTTTTCATTGATTCCCTCCAGATTGAGTTCACAGTGATCTTTCTCTGTTCTACCTGGTGGGGGAGCTCAACACCTTGATTCTATTTGATGACGTCACAGAGCTGGAGAAGCCCCGCCTCCAGGAAGATTGACATGAGGAGAAACCAAAACAAGACACGCCCACCAATGTGCCAAGGAGCCTCTTCTCTGCTCTCTCTGTCTCTTAAACTGTCAGTACATTACTACAACTACCAGCTGAGCTGCTGCTACGTCACCCAGGGGGTGGAGGAGGCGGCTGTGGGCTGGGCTGCAGTCTCCGTGAGGGTGGAGGAGGTGGAGGAGCTGAGAACCACCATCATGAGAGGTGACGTCAGCTCAGTCCAAGAAATACTAGAATTTCACTAGTTGTGAGTGTTTCTACTGGATCACCCACATTATTATGTTTCTACTGGATCACCTACATTATTATGTTTCTACTGGATCACCTACATTATTATGTTTCTACTGGATCACCCACATTATTATGTTTCTACTGGATCACCTACATTATTATGTTTCTACTGGATCACCTACATTATTATGTTTCTACTGGATCACCCACATTATTATGTTTCTACTGGATCACCTACATTATTATGTTTCTACTGGATCACCTACATTATTATGTTTCTACTGGATCACCCACATTATTATGTTTCTACTGGATCACCTACATTATTATGTTTCTACTGGATCACCTACATTATTATGTTTCTACTGGATCACCTACATTATTATGTTTCTACTGGATCACCTACATTATTATGTTTCTACTGGATCACCTACATTATTATGTTTCTACTGGATCACCTACATTATTATGTTTCTACTGGATCACCCACATTATTATGTTTCTACTGGATCAGCCACATTATTATGTTTCTACTGGATCAGCCACATGATTATGTTTCCACTGGATCACCCACATGATTATGTTTCTACTGGATCACCTACATTACTATGTTTCTACTGGATCACCTACATTATTATGTTTCTACTGGATCACCTACATTATTATGTTTCTACTGGATCAGCCACATTATTATGTTTCTACTGGATCAGCCACATTATTATGTTTCTACTGGATCACCTACATTATTATGTTTCTACTGGATCAGCCACATTATTATGTTTCTACTGGATCACCCACATTATTATGTTTCTACTGGATCAGCCACATTATTATGTTTCTACTGGATCAGCCACATTATTATGTTTCTACTGGATCACCTACATTATTATGTTTCTACTGGATCACCCACATTATTATGTTTCTACTGGATCAGCCACATTATTATGTTTCTACTGGATCAGCCACATTATTATGTTTCTACTGGATCAGCCACATTATTAGGTTTCTACTGGATCAGCCACATTATTAGGTTTCTACTGGATCACCTACATTATTAGGTTTCTACTGGATCACCTACATTATTATGTTTCTACTGGATCAGCCACATTATTATGTTTCTACTGGATCAGCCACATTATTATGTTTCTACTGGATCAGCCACATTATTATGTTTCTACTGGATCAGCCACATTATTATGTTTCTACTGGATCACCTACATTATTATGTTTCTACTGGATCACCTACATTATTATGTTTCTACTGGATCACCCACATTATTATGTTTCTACTGGATCACCCACATTATTATGTTTCTACTGGATCACCCACATTATTATGTTTCTACTGGATCACCTACATTATTATGTTTCTACTGGATCACCTACATTATTATGTTTCTACTGGATCACCCACATTATTATGTTTCTACTGGATCACCTACATTATTATGTTTCTACTGGATCACCTACATTATTATGTTTCTACTGGATCACCTACATTATGTTTCTACTGGATCACCTACATTATTATGTTTCTACTGGATCACCTACATTATTATGTTTCTACTGGATCACCTACATTATTATGTTTCTACTGGATCACCTACATTATTATGTTTCTACTGGATCACCCACATTATTATGTTTCTACTGGATCACCTACATTATTATGTTTCTACTGGATCACCTACATTATTATGTTTCTACTGGATCACCCACATTATTATGTTTCTACTGGATCACCTACATTATTATGTTTCTACTGGATCACCTACATTATTATGTTTCTACTGGATCACCTACATTATTATGTTTCTACTGGATCACCTACATTATTATGTTTCTACTGGATCACCCACATTATTATGTTTCTACTGGATCAGCCACATTATTATGTTTCTACTGGATCACCCACATGATTATGTTTCCACTGGATCACCCACATGATTATGTTTCTACTGGATCACCTACATTACTATGTTTCTACTGGATCACCTACATTATTATGTTTCTACTGGATCACCTACATTATTATGTTTCTACTGGATCAGCCACATTATTATGTTTCTACTGGATCAGCCACATTATTATGTTTCTACTGGATCACCTACATTATTATGTTTCTACTGGATCAGCCACATTATTATGTTTCTACTGGATCACCTACATTATTATGTTTCTACTGGATCACCCACATTATTATGTTTCTACTGGATCAGCCACATTATTATGTTTCTACTGGATCAGCCACATTATTATGTTTCTACTGGATCACCTACATTATTATGTTTCTACTGGATCACCCACATTATTATGTTTCTACTGGATCACCTACATTATTATGTTTCTACTGGATCAGCCACATTATTATGTTTCTACTGGATCACCTACATTATTATGTTTCTACTGGATCACCTACATTATTATGTTTCTACTGGATCAGCCACATTATTATGTTTCTACTGGATCAGCCACATTATTATGTTTCTACTGGATCACCTACATTATTATGTTTCTACTGGATCACCTACATTATTATGTTTCTACTGGATCACCTACATTATTATGTTTCTACTGGATCACCTACATTATTATGTTTCTACTGGATCACCCACATTATTATGTTTCTACTGGATCAGCCACATTATTATGTTTCTACTGGATCACCTACATTATTATGTTTCTACTGGATCACCTACATTATTATGTTTCTACTGGATCAGCCACATTATTATGTTTCTACTGGATCACCTACATTATTATGTTTCTACTGGATCAGCCACATTATTATGTTTCTACTGGATCAGCCACATTATTATGTTTCTACTGGATCACCTACATTATTATGTTTCTACTGGATCAGCCACATTATTATGTTTCTACTGGATCACCTACATCATTATGTTTCTACTGGATCAGCCACATTATTATGTTTCTACTGGATCACCTACATTATTATGTTTCTACTGGATCACCTACATTATTATGTTTCTACTGGATCAGCCACATTATTATGTTTCTACTGGATCAGCCACATTATTATGTTTCTACTGGATCACCTACATTATTATGTTTCTACTGGATCACCTACATTATTATGTTTCTACTGGATCACCTACATTATTATGTTTCTACTGGATCACCTACATTATTATGTTTCTACTGGATCAGCCACATTATTATGTTTCTACTGGATCACCTACATTATTATGTTTCTACTGGATCAGCCACATTATTATGTTTCTACTGGATCAGCCACATTATTATGTTTCTACTGGATCACCTACATTATTATGTTTCTACTGGATCAGCCACATTATTATGTTTCTACTGGATCACCTACAGTATTATTTGATAACGTCCACGTTGCTGCGTTGAGTGTAAAATATGTCCAAACAGCAACATGTTGTCATGAAAAGTATGATAGCTGTAGTGCTACTTCCCTAGCCTGCTTGCTGTTGCAAACTGTGGAATGGATTTCCTGACTCATGACTCCACGTCTCATTGAGACCTGTGTCCCTTCAAGAAATCCAGTCCACAGTTTGCAGCCAGCCGAGCCGAGCCATGGCAGGATAATACATGTGGACTCATTTCAGCAGGAGCTCAGATGAAGCTTCATGGATCAGAAACCTCCGCAGGTTGGATCGGAATTTTCCGATCCGTGAATTATGTTCATATCGGAACCCGAAACCGATACTGGATTGGATCCACCCCGAGAACTAATAGTTGAGTATTTCTGTGCAGATCAATGAGGGACCAGATGTTGAAATGAGATGAATCAGTCGTGATAAATCAGACACAGTAAACAGTTAAATAGGAGCGGAAGAAACACTTGAGAATGACAAACTGCCAGCATGACTGATTTTGAGGACGGTGTCACTTTGTGTACATGTTGAAGGGTTAATGAGGTTAATGAGGTTCTGAACATCACTGGACATTTTCCCTGAAGCTTCAACACTTCAACACTGCTGGAAACGTCCACAGGTCTTACAATTAATTACCCTCTCATGCATAGAAGACGAGCTTTCAGTGTGAAAAACAAACCATTTGATTACCGTTTTCTGCAAGAGGAGCGAGAACCTCAAAGATCATCTCTTTCTTCTCGAACTCCGTCTGCTTCTGGAACAGGTGCACCAGCTCCTCGGCGATGTTGGTGGAGGCAAACTGCTCCTTACCGGATTCTGGAAGGACAAGACGGAATCACAGACACGAGAAGTGTTGCATCCAGTGCTGCACAACAATTCTCTGAGTTTTGACTTTAACCTCTGAACTACTGAAGCGTCTGACGATTCACTGGTGCAAAGTACAACAAACGTCAGTCCACCTGTCTTCCTATGTATATTTGTAGCATCAGTGTGATTAACATGCGCTCTGGAGAGTGAGGCGCTCAAAACCACCGCTGGACAATTAACATCATTACTGGGTTACAAAATAATCCCAATCAATGGCCTCCTTCCTGTTCAGACGTGTGTCGTGCTCTCAGGATGAAAGAGGACCAGGGATTACTAGTGCTGAAGCAGCGTCTCAGTGGTGGAGAGTAGAGGAGGAGCTAGCTGGACACTCACATTACTTCACACATAACTCATCATCTCTGAGCTTCTGAGGCTGGAACTGAGCCAACAGGCCGCTTGGATGTGAACATGACAGCAGTTGATCAGGACTAACCAGACCAACCCGTCACACACCCTCCTACTCTAACCTAGTAACTAGTTCACTCACATACATGCTCTCAGCCCAACTAGCAAACCTCACTTCTGAACCACGACTCATCTCTGGTCTAAACACGAAGAAACGTCCAGTGTATGAATGACAGCTTCATTACACTGAGACTGTCGCTTTGAAGTTTGAATAAAGCTGGACGTCCAGCTGGACGTGAAGCTGGACATGAAGCTGGACGTGAAGCTGGACGTGAAGCTGGACATGAAGCTGGACGTGAAGCTGGACGTGAAGCTGGACATGAAGCTGGACGTGAAGCTGGACGTGACGCTGGACATGAAGCTGGACGTGAAGCTGGACGTGAAGCTGGACGTCCAGCTGGTCGTGAAGCTGGACGTCCAGCTGGACATGAAGCTGGACGTCCAGCTGGACGTGAAGCTGGACGTCAAGCTAGACATGAAGCTGGACATGAAGCTGGACATGAAGCTGGACATGAAGCTGGACGTCCAGCTGGACGTGAAGCTGGACGTCAAGCTAGACATGAAGCTGGACATGAAGCTGGACATGAAGCTGGACATGAAGCTGGACATGAGAACTGAAGCTGGACGTGAGAAGGGAAGGTGGACATGAGAAGTGGAGGTGGACATGAGAAGGGAAGGTGGACATGAGAAGGGAAGGTGGACGTGAGAAGGGAAGGTGGACATGAGAAGGGAAGGTGGACATGAGAAGGGAAGGTGGACGTGAGAAGGGAAGGTGGACATGAGAAGTGGAGGTGGACCTGAGAAGGGAAGGTGGACGTGAGAAGTGGAGGTGGACCTGAGAAGGGAAGGTGGACGTGAGAAGTGGAGGTGGACATGAGAAGTGGAGCTGACATGAGAAGTGGACATGAGAAGTGAAGCAGGACATGAGAAGTGAAGTAGGACATGAGAAGGTGTGCTGACATGAGAAGTGAACATGAGAAGTGAAGCAGGACATGAGAAGTGAAGCAGGACATGAGAAGTGGACATGAGAAGTGAAGCAGGACATGAGAAGTGAAGCAGGACATGAGAAGTGAAGCAGGACATGAGAAGGTGCCATGAGAAGGTGCCATGAGAAGGTAGCATGAGAAGGTAGCATGAGAAGGTAGCATGAGAAGGTGCCATGAGAAGGTGCCATGAGAAGGTGCCATGAGAAGGTGCCATGAGAAGGTGCCATGAGAAGGTGCCATGAGAAGGTAACATGAGAAGGTGCCATGAGAAGGTGCCATGAGAAGGTGACATGAGAAGGTGACATGAGAAGGTGACATGAGAAGGTGACATGAGAAGGTGACATGAGAAGGTGCCATGAGAAGGTGCCATGAGAAGGTGACATGAGAAGGTGCCATGAGAAGGTGCCATGAGAAGGTGACATGAGAAGGTGCCATGAGAAGTGGCTGCCACTCACCCAGCTCGGCCAGGTTGCCGAAGGCGACCAGACACATCTCGGTCAGGGCCGTGTTGTGGGAGTGGATGGCCAGCAGCTTGACCAGAGTGGGAATCACCCCCATGCTGATGAGCTGGGCCTGCAGGGAATCTGCAACAGAAGCAGAGGACAGGCTGGAGACATGGACTCTGGACGGGACGGACACATGGCTCACTTCTTCACTGCATCAGAGCTGATGTCCTCTAGTCACACCACTTGTCAACTTCACTCCTCTCTCCTCAAATTCAGCTGCATGCACACAAACACAACCTGCTTCAATTGTCCAATAGTGGATGTTTATTTGAAAACCGGTGTCCCTGACTGAGCAGGACAGACAGCAGAGGAGGACAGGATGAAGAGAGAAATGGCGCTGCAGCAGAAACCCCTGAAATCACTTAACTTCAGAACGTGTCTGATTGCAAACCAGGGCCGTGGAGACAACCGTCCTCAAGCCTCCACTAAGACACTGCAACACGTCAAGGTTGACCAGCTGCAGTCGTCTTGTGGACGGGAGACGGAGACGCCTCTCAGGTCTCATTATGACAGCATCAGGAGCACAGCAGCAATATTTAAAAAGCACAAATGGAGCTTCACAGATGTGCATCATTCATGACTGACGTCGTCACACATTTCAATGGTTTCCTGAGGAAACAATGATCCGGGCTGAAAATCTAGAAAAAAAAAACATAGATCGTCACTAGATTTGTGGAACAAAGCTATTTTTTGAACTCCAACATTACATCACTGTGGAGGCTGTCGACATGTGAACCACAGGCAAAAACTTTACTTTTCAATCAAAACGACTTGGTTTGTGATTTCTCTCCACTGTTTTTCGAGGACGTGACTCGATCACACAACCTCGCTGTTCACCAAGTACCTGGAGGCTGAGAACCAGGGCTTTCAGCATTACACTGTATGTTGTACCACTGAGCACCATTTAAAGGAGTTTCATGATGAAAATGCACTGATTTTGCTTTGAAATCTTTACGTATCAAACATCTATCCTGAATACCAACTGGACCAGACGGTTCAGAGGCTCCAGTAAAATCCTTGAAAGAGGAACCTTAACGCCACATTCAGCCAGATGAACACATTTAATGCTAGAAAAACAAAAAGCTCTGAGCAACGAGGCAGATCAGCTGGAAGAAGCAGTGAGAAACAGAAGAGAGGAAAGAGGTATAAAACAGTCAAAGCCAGAGAAGCACCAGGGTCTGAGGTTCTGAGAGGAAACAGGGACTGACACCAGTCATTACCATTGTAAAAGCTACAGTTCGTCAGCGTGCCACATAAAACCGTCAACAGCTTCTGATTTTCCGGCTCGGTATTTTGGTAGAGGGATTTAATGTGTTCAGCTACTATCTGAGCCGCTCCTGCCAGGACAACTTCGCTGCTGCCCTCATCTGCAAAACAAAGAGGCCAATACACAAATCAACCACAAGGCAAAGCACAGTCACCTCAACCTCAAAACACACAATTCTACATTCTGTTAGCATTCAATTAGCAGTGCAACATATAAAGTTCAAAGCAATCTATCTTTGAACCTAACACCTTGTGCTGAAAAACCAACAGTCGATAATTAAGTTACAGCAGTGTCATACAACTGGCTTCTCAGGTTTGTGTTGAGAAAACAGAAACTATACGAATTAAATCCTCCAATCTGAAGAGCGAGAGCAGGGGGAAACTGGACGTGGGTCGATTGGGGTGTTTTTTCCCAGTGTGAACGCTGCCGTGGTGCTAGTCTGTGGGTAGAAGAGCTGTGGAGGGGAGGGAGGATCACATGACCAGAGACCCTCTGCACTGTGGCAGCAGGAAGCTCAGCTCGGGTAGGTTGCACGCTCTGGGTACCAGGAACTTCCCACAGCGTGAGAACCACTGTGTCAAACACCCAGAGAGAGCAGATCCGTCTGCAGAGGCTCCAACTACGTCTATTTATTGTTCAGGTTTATGAGAATGAGATTTAACAAAACGCTGCAGCACGGATACGCATGCAGGAAATGCAAGCGTCTGTCGGACACATCAAAGCCCAGACAGCCGCCGAGCCCTTTGAAGAAAACTCAAGCGTCACTGCGAGTCGTCGCGGCGGCACTGGAGGTGAAGTGGTGAGGTGGAGGGGCTCCGGCCGAGGAACTGAGCAGGTTTGAGGCAGACTGGACATGCACTGTGAGGCTCCAGTCCTCTTTGACGGGGATTTTCACAACTCATGAGGCTGAGGAACATTTTCATGACTTACAGTCACCGAGCCCTGTTGGAAGGTTGAGGAGAGCAATGAACCCATAGAGCTTTGGAGCTTCTGTCCCTGTTCAGACTCAGAAAGCCTTTTTCCCCCCAAGCGTCTCTTTAGACGATCATAAAGCCGATGTCGTGTGAAAAAACACCCCAAACGTGATGACCATAGAATTAAGGAGCAAACACTGCATCCCACCTGCTTCATGAAGAGTCAGGAGAGAAACTAATCCCACAATGAGACATTTTCCTTTCTGCTCTGCGAGATACAACTCATCCTCCCAACTAGATGTAGTCCTCTTATCCCGGGAACATTTCTTAGTGCTATAGGGCCCAGTCTTAGATCCATCTCCAATTCATTCTCCTCTTACAGACACACCAGAATAAATGTTGGCGATGAAACTGGTCACAGACTGTGAAGACTGTAATAACATAGGACAAAGGCTCCAGCAGCACAGTGCAGCTCCCCTGGAACCCAGCAGTAGTGTGGGCTGCAGCACAAGCTGCAATTAGGGGCGAGCTCATCTCTTACATCTGCAAAGAAAAAGTGCTTCATCAGAACGACTCAAAATAGAAATCGTCAATTTAGATCAATCTCATAAACTATCACCTACAGAGGGAAAGTTAAAGGATAGAAACTGGATCTCATTGAACCCGAACATCAAATGGAGGTTTTTCACCAGGTTTCTAGCTCATCTGGAATTATTTTGTGTGGATCATACAGTATTGACATCATTTTAATCACCTTTATAAACAGATTTATGCTTCAGAAAACCCGTCTAAAACTGATAAAATTCGTGAAAACAGTGTTTCTGTCTTCCACCTCAGGAGACAAAAAGAAACGAGTGAATGCTGCACTGACTCCAGCAAATGAATTGATGCAATCTGGAAAATCTCCAGGCTCAGACGGCCGAAAAGACATTTTGACCCCAAATTCAATCCCTTTTTATGCTCAAGCTCACAGATTTCCACGAAAATTTAATTCCTCGATTCTATGAAAACATTAAAGAACTTAATGCCTCAGACCACCAATGTCCTACTAATGAATTCACTGGTTTCACTGCCTCGCCTTCACCTGGGCTACAAACATTCAAATACTTGGGGGTGAATGTTTCTTCAACACTTAAACATCTACATGATGTAATTGACACGGGAACGAGAGTGACAGAGAAAAGTAACTGCTGGAGGAAGTAACTTCTCACTGATCCCACAACTTTGGCCAAATTCTAGTCGTGCTTACGATGTCAGAAAGAGAGCAGACGCCACCATGTATGTTGATTCAGAGTGACGCTGAAAAACGAAGCCATCATTCGTTACCTCCAGAGGCGACTATTGTAACTCCCCATTATCAAGGTGTCAGAATAACTGCTGAACACGTCTTCGATTGATCCACAATGCTGCAGCCAGAGTCCTGACAGGAACCAGCAGGAGGGATCACATCACTTCAACATGACCTTCTACAATACAATTTAAAATCCTCCCATCAACCTGCACAGCTCTTAACAACCAAACTCCATCCAAGTTTTAAAGAGCCGTTAGTCCCATACCGGCCCAGAAGAACACTTGGTTCTCCCAGTGCTGCTCACTGGAGGTTCTCGTTTCCACTGCACAGGACAGGACAGTATAGTAAGGTATGGTACGGTACAGCACGGTACAGTACATTTGTTGTGTGGTTCCAGCCAATTAGCTATTTTAAATATTGTGGTTGGTAGAGAGGGGTGATCTTCACCGACCGATCAGCAGACGGCTGCGTTGGAGCTCGTACCGAGGTGCTGGGTGCCTCAACGAAGGGGTACGGAAAACGGTAACGGCTGTGTACGGTGGATTGCCATCAGCACGTACTGCACAGTGGAAAGCGGGCCGACACAGCCTCGACTCTAAAGGTTAGGCCAAAGACTTTTCTATTGAATAAAGGTGACAGTGAGCTGCTGGAGGAGCTTCCTCCCTCGCCACGAGTCACCGGAGTCGGTAGTCTGACGCTGCCTGCTCTGATCCGTCTGCAGCAAGCGCTTCTCTGTTTGCTGAATTAAATGGAGACTCCAAACCAGGGTGTGAACCCCCCCCCCCCCACAACCCATCTGCCCTGTCTTTGTGGTCCTTCTCACCCCAACCAGAACAGCAGGAAGTCTCCACGTCTGAGCCCGGTGCTGCAGGTCTCTTCCTGCTCTTCCTTTCCACCGTCTCCTCGACTAGCATGTGAGGAATTGTTGGGTCTTTCTCAGTAAAAGTGCCTTGAAATGACTGAACTGAACTAAACTGAGCTGCTCCTGACGATGAATGTGAAACAGAGAGCTGCTCGATATCTACACAGACTTCATAGAACGAATATGGTGAAGACAAACCAAAGCATTTGAGATGATCATCAGAACAAGTTGATTTTTTATGACTACGTCTGTTAGGACTGTAAGAGCGATGACAAAGCTCAAAAGGCACTGAATGCAAAGCAAATTCCTACTTACGGCTGTCGTAACAGATGTTTCCAAGAGCTCTGCCAGTCTGCAGTACAACCTCCTGGTCAGGGGAGTTCAACAGCTGGATTAAAGGAGGGAGGAGGCCAGCTTCCACACAAAGACTCCGCATGAACTCTAGGGGGGGGGGGGGGGGGGGAGAGCGAGCGAGCGAGCGAGAGCGAGAGAGAGAGAGAGAGAGAGAGAGATCAGATCACCAACAACAACCTGCACGAAGCAAAACAAGGAGAAGAAACACACAGGAAAACTAGCCTGGTGACCTTTAAATAGTCACAATTCCAAATGTTTCTCTGAGGCCCCGTTTACACGTCAACGAAAACGAGTGTATTTGCACAAATTCTTCACTTTGAGGGAGTCTGCTGTGTACCCGGAATGTTTTCATCCCGGCTTCCAAGGCAGAACTTTTCTTTCCCTCCTTCAGAGACTGGTGGAGGCTATGGAGTGCTGTTACTGCACATCTCCCCTCCCTCCCCCTTCCTTCCCTTGTAATCCAACATGGCCGACCTGCAGCGGCACTGTTCACGATCAGTGTTCTAGTTTGACCCTCCAGATCAGTAGTTTATAGTGGAGACTCTCCCTGATAGCATCCCATGTGTCATCAGTCCACTAGGATGTCAGGTTCTCTACATTGTCTTCATGTTTATAGCCTTTTCTTCTCTGCACACGTCTGTGTGCTTCCATTACAAAATCAAGCAACAGCGCCCTCCTGTGGCCCGGCATGCTAACTACATTGTTGTTCCTGTGTCTGCTGCTGCAGTGGAAACTCTCCTTTTGTTACCGGATTAGGTGTTGTCAGGTGAAACGTTGTGTAAACAGGGCCTCAGTAGACGTAGAAAATAATCAACTATAAAAATCCACCCATCTGTAGTTGAGAAAAAACATAGAAGTAAAAGGTTAAACACGTATTCCAGTTCGTACATGGTTGTAATTAGGATGGGCCTGGAAAACAAACTACCATTTTTGGCCACTTCAGCGATGATGTTGACTACTTTGTGGGTGCAGGAAGACTGGGGGCTCAGCAGGGACAGGAACACTGGAAGAATGTCCATCTCCTGGATCTTCATGCTGGCCTCGGTGTCTGAAGGACAAACACAATGAGGATCAGGCATCACTTCTCCCGGTACAATGAACCTTTTGCCACATGGGAAACAACAGTCGGCGTCACTCTAAATGTGTCATGTTGACATTCATTTCTCTCAATGTTCAATCTGTGAAACTGTGGACTTCAGCTTTGATTCTTTAAAAACATGAAGAGTTGGAGCAAAGTTGATCTGACCTTTAATCACACTGTCCAATCAGCAGGACTGGAGGTTACAGGTGTGTGTGTGTGTGTGTGTGTGTGTGTGTGTGTGTGTGTGTGTGTGTGTGTGTGTGTGTGTGTGTGTGTGTGTGTGTGTGTGTGTGTGTGTGTGTGTGTGTGTCAGATGACAGGCCACTCTTTAAAGGGGTCATATTTTGCAAAATTCACTTTCTACAGTTTTTTTAAAAGTGTCTGCTTCAAAGAATAAACCACAAATCAAACCCTATATAGTGTCATCGGGGTTTAGCCAATCAAGCCAGGCCCTCTGTTTGACCCTCCCACATCCACACGAGCCAAAACTACCCTTCTTCTCCCCGAGGTTCTCAAAAAAACCTCCGTCCACACGTCACTACGAACTCGGCTCAACAGGCTTCAGGGCTGCAGTACACATGCCAGGCCTTTAGGGGCGCTGTGACTCACCAATCACAGAAGAAGACAGAGCAATAGAAGTTTAGAATTTGACTCCTGCTCATAAACCTGTATATAACTCTAGTTCTATAGGTCTATGCTCCCGCTTCTCCTGCTGCTGCTCCTCCGTGCATGTGAGACACCGGCACACATGGTGTTGACCCTTTTATATGGTTTATTGGAGGTTCTGTTCTCTTGTTTTTTTGTTTTGTTGTTGTGTTTTTTTTACACGTTCGAAATACACTTCAAATCAAAACCTCACAATCACTTTATTAATCCCTGGAGAAACTATTTATCAACGCAGCAGCAACAGAATGTTCCAGCTCTAATGGAGCTCCAACCATTGGGACTATTTTCAAGGACTTCAGCTTCACGGAGGTGTGAATCTCCTGCCGACAGGCTGGAGGAGCTGCTGCTCATTGTTGTGATGTCAGAGCTTCTCCTGGAGAGCTGCAGGTTTAAAACGCTGACGTCTGGTGGTAGAGCGGCGCCTGCTGGACAAGGCTTTGACAACGTCCACGTTGCTTTGACAACGTCCACGTTGCTTTGATAACATCCATGTTGCTGCGTTGCTTTGACAACGTCCACGTTGCTTTGACAACGTCCACGTTGCTGCGTTGCTTTGACAACGTCCACGTTGCTTTGACAACATCCATGTTGCTGCGTTGCTTTGACAACGTCCATGTTGCTTTGACAACGTCCATGTTGCTGTGTTGCTTTGACAACGTCCACGTTGCTGCGTTGCTTTGACAATGTCCATGTTGCTTTGACAACGTCCACGTTGCTGCGTTGCTTTGATAACGTCCACGTTGCTGCGTTGCTTTGATAACGTTCATGTTGCTGCGTTGCTTTGATAACGTTCATGTTGCTGCGTTGCTTTGATAATGTTCATGTTGCTGCGTTGCTTTGACAATGTCCATGTTGCTTTGACAACGTTCATGTTGCTGCGTTGCTTTGATAACGTCCATGTTGCTGCGTTGCTTTGACAATGTCCATGTTGCTTTGACAACGTCCATGTTGCTGTGTTGCTTTGATAACGTCCACGTTGCTGCGTTGCTTTGATAACGTTCATGTTGCTGCGTTGCTTTGAAAACGTCCACGTTGCTGCGTTGCTTTGATAACGTTCATGTTGCTGCGTTGCTTTGATAACGTCCACGTTGCTGCGTTGCTTTGATAATGTTCATGTTGCTGCGTTGCTTTGACAACGTCCACGTTGCTGCGTTGCTTTGACAACGTCCATGTTGCTTTGATAACGTTCATGTTGCTGCGTTGCTTTGATAACGTTCATGTTGCTGCGTTGCTTTGATAACGTCCACGTTGCTGCATTGCTTTGATAACGTCCACGTTGCTGCATTGCTTTGATAACGTCCACGTTGCTGCGTTGCTTTGATAACGTCCACGTTGCTGCGTTGCTTTGATAACGTCCACGTTGCTGCGTTGCTTTGATAATGTTCATGTTGCTGTGTTGCTTTGACAACGTCCACGTTGCTGCGTTGCTTTGACAACGTCCATGTTGCTTTGATAACGTTCATGTTGCTGCGTTGCTTTGATAACATCCATGTTGCTGCGTTGCTTTGATAACGTCCACGTTGCTGCATTGCTTTGATAACGTCCACGTTGCTGCGTTGCTTTGATAACATCCATGTTGCTGCGTTGCTTTGATAACGTCCACGTTGCTGCATTGCTTTGATAACGTCCACGTTGCTGCGTTGCTTTGATAACGTCCACGTTGCTGCGTTGCTTTGATAACATCCATGTTGCTGCGTTGCTTTGATAACGTTCATGTTGCTGCGTTGCTTTGATAACATCCACATCGATGCTTTGAGGTGTTTTAAGCATAAAATATGTGGACATGTGATGAAAAGTCAAGTAGCACAGTGCTACTTCCCTAGCCTTCTCGCTGGCTGCAAAAACAAACAACAAAAAGAGCAGCAGCAGGGAAACACTGGAGTCGTTTCAGCAACAGTAAAGCAGACGAGGCTTCATGGATCAGAAATCTCAGCAGGTTGGATCAGAGAAAACGTCAAAATATTGCAAAACACCACAAGGTGTGTAGAGGATTCAGTTGCCCGAGCAAAGCTTTTACTAGCCCCGGACGTTCAGACCAGCCTTCATGTCCCTGAGAGTGATAATGAGACATTCCGACACGACACCAGTTTTAAGAGGATTAGGGTACCAAGGGTATTTTTATCGCTAATGACCGACATATTTCGCGATCACTGTAGTGATTGTTGCCCTGATGCCTGGGCCACCCTGGACTGGTCTCACCCTGCCGGGCCACCTCGCAAAGATTAGAGTGGAGAAAAATTAATCCTGTGTGTTCCTGGTATTCCTAAGCATCACAAGAAAAAGACTATCCTCATGAAGTGGAAATCCAAAGGTCATCTAAATATAAACCTCGAAGAAAACTTGTCAAACACATCACATTGGACACACACACACACACACACACACACACACACACACACACACACACACACACACACACACACACACACACACACACACACACACACACACACACACACACACACACACACACACACACACACACACACACACACACACACACACACACACACACACACACACACACACACACACACACACGATATGATAGTGATATGAAAGTCTTCACACTCAGATCATATTTGTTGCCTGAACTTGAGTTTTCACCACGAGGAGAAATGGATTTTTATCAAGTGACTTATAATTCATTCTCGCCATCACACCTGCCAGTGTCAGAACCGTTGCTCACGTCAGAACCAGAAGCGTTGCTCATCGCGTCAGGACCGTTGCTCATCGCGTCAGGACCGTTGCTCATCGCGTCAGGACCGTTGCTCATCGCGTCAGAAGCGTTGCTCATCGCGTCAGGACCGTTGCTCATCGCGTCAGGACCGTTGCTCATCGCGTCAGAAGCGTTGCTCATCGCGTCAGAAGCGTTGCTCATCGCGTCAGGACCGTTGCTCATCGCGTCAGAAGCGTTGCTCATCGCGTCAGGAGCGTTGCTCATCGCGTCAGGAGCGTTGCTCATCGCGTCAGAAGCGTTGCTCATCGCGTCAGAAGCGTTGCTCATCGCGTCAGGACCGTTGCTCATCGCGTCAGAAGCGTTGCTCATCGCGTCAGGAGCGTTGCTCATCGCGTCAGGAGCGTTGCTCATCGCGTCAGGACCGTTGCTCATCGCGTCACAAGCGTTGCTCGCGTCACAAGCGTTGCTCGTATCAGAACCCTTTGCCGCGTCACAAGCGTTGCTCGCGTCAGGACCGTTGCTCGCGTCAGGACCGTTGCTCGCGTCAGGACCGTTGCTCGCGTCAGGACCGTTGCTCGCGTCAGAACCGTTGCTCGAGTCAGAAGCGTTGCTCATGTGTACTCTCGGTGCCTGAGAAGTTCTGAGAAGCAGAGGAGGAGCGAAGAAGGCCAGAACTGCATTAGCATCATGTGCATACGCTGCAGTTAGCTCCTCCCCTCCCAAAGACGAGCCATGATGTGGCCTCTTCATCTGACCACTGCTCCTGTCGGATCGCCTTCATGCGGCTTGTTTCTCCACCGCCTGTTCTCTGTGCAGCAATTTACACGAGATGGTCGCAGGTTTACGGACGTTAGAGATGCAAGGGAAAGACAATTCGATCAGCTGTTCACACAGTGGTCAAACTGGTATATATTTGATGAATATGTACATGTGAATGAGGCCTCTATCTGATCTGAAACGATTGTAATGCATGTGTGTTCTTTCCCTGTTCACACCATACAAAGGCATATCGGATCTGCGCCACGCAAAAGCTAAGATATCTGAATATCAGAACCGGGTGACAGAACACAGAGTGTAAATGCAGGAGATGTGGTTCAGGACAACGGGCCAGTTTACTCACTGCTGTTGCCGAGTGCTTTGAGCAGACAGTCCAGGCTGCTCTCCACACTGCTGCTCTCAGTAGCTTTGTCTGTCGACGACAACTTGAGCTTCTCCAGGGCGTCACTGAGGTTTTCTGCAAGAAACAAACGAGCATGAGTCACTGAAATCCCCCCCCCTTATTTTGAAAATCACCAAATTCAGGATCCCTGTGGTGGACAAGAAGTAGAAGAAGACATAACTTTTCTTTTCTTGTCTATTTAAAGCAAAGAATAATTCATTCATTCATCCATCCTGCTATGGCTGAATAAAGTCCCGGTTCCACCACACAAACAGTGCAGGAATAGACCAGGACGGTCCTTTATGGTTCAGGTTTCCACCGCAGGAATGCGGAAACAACCTCTCCAAAGGCGGTTCCCCCCCCCCCATCAGGGTACCAGGACCATGGAGCAGGTCTGAGTTTGAGGAGCCGTCTGCTGATTGGTCAGTTTACTACACCCTCAATATTTTAATGTGTCTGCTGGATGAATCCTGTCAGTGCTCAGCTTTGCTCTGGTTGTTTCTTTTCCTTTTCTTTTCTTTGCTGCTCAACTTTCATGTTGGTCATGAAAGAGCGGACGTGAGGCAGTGGAGACCGGGGCTCGGGGCTTTGCCTCGTGTCTGAGCTTTCTGTTTGCAGCATGGCGTCGTGCGCCCCGTACCGGGTCTGTCTCTGCATCGCGTCTGTGCTTTCTGTTCAACCGCGGTGCAGTGGCGGTCAGCGTTCTGTTCAACCACGGTGCAGTGGCGGTCAGCGTTCTGTTCAACCACGGTGCAGTGGCGGTCAGCGTTCTGTTCAACCGCGGTCAGCGCCGCTGCATCGCGGGGACGGACCCCGGACACGATGCAACGAGACGCTCGGAGCCTCCGTGTACAGGAGCGCGATCAGCGCCGGAGTGCAGCGGCTGCTCCGGCGTTTGAGCAGAAAGCTAAAGGCGCCGTGTCCCGGAGCAGAGCAGCAGTGCAGCTCTGTGCTGCAGCCAGCCGGGGCGCTCGGGGGCGGGGCAAGGCACCGGAGCGTTGGCTCTCTCAGGACAAACACAGAAGTTTCTGCTGCTGCAAAAAATAACAGTTAACTAAACAACTAGTGCAAAGTGGAGGATGTAAACAACAACAGAGGATTCATAAGGTCCATATCTGCCGCCAGGCTGAGACGACTGTTGTAACGTCACATATCTGCGGAGCTCTTAAGCCCCGCCTACTTTTCAACCTACTTTCTGCAGTGGAAACGGGTACCGGGTTTGGCTCCGGTTACGCTTTTCTGTACCGCTCTGTACCTCTCTGTTCCGTCCCCGCACAAAACTTCTGGAACTTTTGGGATCATCTTTTGTCTTTCAAAGTCTTTTAAAGCTGAAAATAAAGTTGGATTGAACGGTCAAGTTGTAATGCGACACCCACGTCTCTGACGTGAGCCAGAGATTGAAGAGTGGCGAGGAGAGAAGCTGACAGACGTATTCAATCGTCTTCCTCAAATTGTGGTTTAAAGAACTGTGACTCTCCTGCATCGTCTTGTTGTGATGAACAAACAAAAGCAACATGTCAAACATCTGTGCTTCAGTTCCAGGTGTGCCATATACATGACCTCATATCAATGTAAATATTTGAATGATATGTAATGTTACACTACAGAGTATTTACACTATCTCGTAAATCAAAACAAAGGCACATAGACAGTAAAGCAGAGGTGCATCAGAAGCCATCCAGCAGGCAGGATTGAGTCACAGGGCGAGGATGTGTTCTCCCACAAGAGGCGTCGGCAGCAACGAAACGCAGAGACGAGTCTTGCGTGGAGGAAATGTGCAGGAATCTGCAGTGTCAGCAACAAGTTGAGCAGATGATTTGGTGGCGACATGCGGGTCGACCTCACGGGCCTGGAAATGATTCAGGGGTGAACTCACTGATCGCTCACAATAAGGTTACCGTATTTTCCGCACTATAAGGCACCGGATTATAAAGCGCACCTACATTGATTGACATAATTTACAACTTTGTTCATATATAAGGCGCACCACATTATAAGGCGCATGGAATAGACCAGTGGTCACAACCTTTATAGCTCAAAGCCATTAGGTTACATTTTCCACTGATTCTAACACCCAGTGAGGTGCACACACTTTATTTTGATAGTCCTACCTGCAGCCTATGCCAGGAGGACACTACACACAAAACCTTCTTCACTGCTGGTTGACAACTTACAACTACCAGTAATAAACTAAACTACATGAACTAAGCAACAAAAACACAACACAACACAATTATTACCGACACCACAAACCAAATAGAACCCCCAATAATTGCATTTAAAACACCACAAACAGAAACTCCCATAATGCATTGCAGCTATCGGCTGCACTGAGGAGCTCAGGACGCAAGGCATGATGGGAATTCATGTTTTGTGTTGTTGGAGGTTATTGTGGGTTGTTGTTGGGCTTGGTGTTGTGTTGATTGTGTTTATGTGTTTTTGTTCCCCAGTTTAGGGAGTCATTATTTCATCTAGTTTATTTTGGTTTGTTAGAATGTTGGTGTGCAACCATGAGTGATGAAGGTGTTGTGTGGAGTGTCGTCTGCTCTGAAGATCCGGTTGAGAAGTTAGAGTTGTCAAAATAAAAGCTTCTGGTTGTTCAGCTGGCAAGTAGCAGACTGGAGTAGAGCAATTCTTCCACGGTGCTCGCCACAATATATAGGGCGCACCGGGTTATAAGGCGCACTGCTTTTGAAAAAATGTGAGGTGTTTAGGTGCCTTATAGTGCGGAAAATACGGTATTTGAAAAAGATGCCAGAAAACTGTTGACGTGAAGAGCAGCTCAGCGACTCGTTAGTTAATCTGTTCATAGCTGGCTGACGTTCATTCTGCAGATTTCAAGATAAACAATACCCGACATCGTCCATTTGATTCACAGAAGTGAATCTGGTTCACATTTTAATTTAATATTTGTCAACAGTTTTTATCTATTTTTGATCCTATGGTGCAAACCTGCGATGGCATGTTCTGCTGGGATTTATGTACACAACTTTAGTGCTGCAACTAACAATTATTTTAATAAGCGATTAATCGGTCCATTATTTTTTTGATTCATTGATGAATCGGTTAAAAAAAAAAAATTGTCGGACCAGTTGATATTGAACAAACCAAACATCAAATATATGATTATTTTAAAAATTAAGATAAGATAACTGAACAAATACAAAGATGTATACAATATAAATACATATATACACACAAGATGTATAAAATATAAATACATATATACACATGTGTATAAGATGTATACAAGATCATTATTAAATAAGATTTAATGTACTTCAGGGACCACATACAGTCCAGTTTCATCCAGACTGGTAAAATATTGCTATAATAACTTTTAAATTTACACTTCAAAGTTTTTCTTTGTTGTCGTCAGTATGTGGAATGAAATGTTCTAATAATTTTACAAGATCAAACAGTTAGTACTGAAAATTATTTCAATCTCATTTCATTCTGGTGCAAAATACAATGAAATGTCAAAATAAAACTAGTATAAATCCTGGAGAGGCTCCGGTGGTGGAACCAGACCGGAGCCTCTTGGTGGGTTTTGGGTTTTGGCCCACAGGCCTGATGTTCTCAGCTGGAAAGGGAAAGTGAAACTAAGGGAGAGCACAGCACGGGCGTTTTAACTTCAACTGCAGTTTCTGTCTCTCCTCCAGAACTGACAGAAACATTCCTCTGAACTGTTTCAGTAATAAAAGAGTTTGTGTCCGAGCCGCCATGTTGGTCTGGTTTGAACTGCAGGAGCTGACGGCTTTGAGTGATGCGTTCAGGTGCATCAGGACATTTTAACGAGCCGAGAGGCTCAGACAGTAGCGATGCTACAAGCTAAATGTGACTGATAGTGATTAGAGAGCTGGAACTCCATGAGCAGAAGTTTCAGCAGAGCAGCTCCGACACAGTTCCACCAGGACAGTTGGAACAGTCCAGACTAATTGGTTTGGCCAGAAGGAGCTGGACGAAGGAAATGAAGATGTTGTGGCAGGACAAAGGACACACTGGAACTGCAGGTAAAACTTGTCTGTATTTCGCCACCGCCAAAACAGAACTTCGAACAGCACGTAACACCCAAAAAAAGCGGGAGAGCTAAACCACACCCCCTTCCCACAGTCCTGCTGGGTGAGAGGCCTGGGTCCTAGTGGCCCCCACACAATTCACGGTCAAGAACGCTATACTTGCGTTCGCTATCTCGTAACTTGCGGCTGAAAAATGCAAGAGGCTGCCAAACTCCATCACCTGCTGTTCCTCCACAACCCCCGCCGCTATATCAGACGTGTCAGTCGTTAAAGAGACGGGTGCTGAAGGTGCTGGATGGGCTAAAAGAGCTGCATCAGCAAGAGCTGCATCAGCAAGAGCAGTCTTGGCGCTTTCAAAGGCCTGGACACGATCCGGTGTCCAGTCCACTGGATCGGAGCCTTTCTTCACACGCAAAGCCCCATAAAGTGGCTGCAGAAGGTGGCGGCACGCGGAAGAAAACGGTTGTAGAAATTAATCATGCCCAAAAACTCCTGCAGGGCCTTAACCGAGGCCGGACGAGGGAAATCTGTCACCGCCTGCACCTTAGAAGACAACGGAATGGCACCCTGAGCTGGAATACCATGACCCAAACAGTCAATCACAGGCAGACCAAACTGGCACTTGGCAGGGTTGACGATAAGGCCGTGTTCCTCAAGGCGCTGAAAAACTGGCTTCAGATGCAACAAATGCTCCTCAGCTGAAGAACTAGCCACCAAGATGTCGTCCAGGTAAACAAACACGAAAGCGAGGTCGCGCAGCACCGAGTCCATCAACCTCTGAAAAGTCTGTGCTGGCCCTTTAAGGCCAAAAGGCATGCGCAGGAACTCAAAAAGCCTGAACGGGGTAATCACTGCAGTCTTAGGCACATCATCTGCACACAGGAACCTGGTGAGAACCGCCACCAGGTCCACTTTAGAAAACACAGACGTGCCAAACGCACAGAAAAGTCTTGAATATGTGGAACGGGATAGCGATCGTGCACAGTGACATTGTTAAGGCGGCGAAAATCTCCACATGGCCGCCATGACCCGTCTACCTTCGGCACCATGTGAAGCGGCGAGGCCCCTGGGCTGTTAGAACGCCTCACGATGCCCAAACGCTGCATATTGGCAAACTCCTCTTTAGCTATAGCTAGCTTCTCCGGATCTAAGCGACGTGCGCACGTAAAAACCGGCGGGCCCGTGGTAGCAATGAAATGCTCGACGCCATGCCTCGTCGCCATAGTGGAAAATACAGGCTTGGTCAAAGACGGATACTCCCCCAACAAACGCTGACACACTTTCTCTGATGCTAAAAAATGAGCGCGGGCTAGCGGCCCAGGTCCCCCGGTCTCACACGGAAAGGTAGCAAATGACACTGCATCGATCAACCGGCGGTTCTCGACTTCAACCAGCAAATCATGAGAAAAGAGAAAATCAGCAGCGATAATGGGAACAGTAATGGAGGCGATCACAAAGTCACACTTCAACTGGCGTCCGTGGAAACGTACAGTCGCTGACCTACTGCCAAAAGAGGAGATGAGGAACCGTTAGCCGCGCTCAATGGAGGTCCTGTGTCCCGGGCCGGCTGGAGGGAGGAGGCTCATCTGGAGGGAGGAGCCTCATCTGGAGGGAGGAGGCTCAGCTGGAGGGAGGAGCCTCAGCTGGAGGGAGGAGGCTCAGCTGGAGGGAAGAGGCTCAGCTGGAGGGAGGAGGT
Source organism: Blennius ocellaris (assembly GCF_963422515.1). NCBI lineage: Eukaryota > Metazoa > Chordata > Actinopteri > Blenniiformes > Blenniidae > Blennius > Blennius ocellaris. The sequence continues at coordinate 2,800,600 of NC_137672.1, forward strand.
TCAGCTGGAGGGAGGAGCCTCAGCTGGAGGGAGGAGCCTCATCTGGAGGGAGGAGCCTCATCTGGAGGGAGGAGGCTCAGCTGGAGGGAGGAGCCTCATCTGGAGGGAGGAGCCTCAGCTGGAGGGAGGAGGCTCAGCTGGAGGGAGGAGCCTCATCTGGAGGGAGGAGGCTCAGCTGGAGGGAGGAGGCTCAGCTGGAGGGAGGAGCCTCAGCTGGAGGGAGGAGCCTCATCTGGAGAGAGGAGCCTCATCTGGAGAGAGGAGCCTCATCTGGAGGGAGGAGCCTCAGCTGGAGGGAGGAGCCTCAGCTGGAGGGAGGAGCCTCAGCTGGAGGGAGGAGCCTCAGCTGGAGGGAGGAGGTTCAGCTGGAGGGAGGAGGTTCAGCTGGAGGGAGGAGCCTCAGCTGGAGAGAGGAGCCTCAGCTGGAGAGAGGAGCCTCATCTGGAGGGAGGAGCCTCATCTGGAGGGAGGAGCCTCATCTGGAGGGAGGAGCCTCAGCTGGAGGGAGGAGGCTCATCTGGAGGGAGGAGGCTCATCTGGAGGGAGGAGGCTCAGCTGGAGGGAGGAGCCTCAGCTGGAGGGAGGAGGCTCATCTGGAGGGAGGAGGCTCATCTGGAGGGAGGAGGCTCAGCTGGAGGGAGGAGGCTCATCTGGAGGGAGGAGGCTCAGCTGGAGGGAGGAGCCTCAGCTGGAGGGAGGAGGCTCATCTGGAGGGAGGAGGCTCAGCTGGAGGGAGGAGGCTCAGCTGGAGGGAGGAGCCTCAGCTGGAGGGAGGACATGTCACAACCTGCACAGCAAACCGCCTTGTAGCCAGCAGAACGCGATCCGCCTCCTCGGCTAAACACCGGGAGTTAGCAAGGCTGCAGGAGCTGGTGCAGGAAACCCTGAGGGACAAGGAATCCACCCTCGTCCGAGCCCAACAGCCACAGCATATTGTCCATCAGGTCCATGGACGAACCGTCTCCCAGACCAGGCAGGGAGACAGTCCGTCCTCCCTCTCAGCGGCAGACAGTCTGTCCTCCCTCTCAGCAGCAGCGACCATCAAGTAACACCTGGACTCGTCTTCAGTGATTCCACGCAGGAAAAGCACTTCGACATGTTGGAACCACGAAGCCGGTAGTTCTTCCAAAAGTGAGGAGCCTCAAAGCCTCAAAGGTGAAAACTGCCGTCTGCTGAGGCGAGGAGACGAGGACGAATGGAGGACGAAGCGTCTTCTGCTTCCTCAAACATGTTCCAGACGGGGTCACCGATGTGGCAGGATAAAGGACACGCTGGAACTGCAGGTAGAACTTGTCTTTATTAACAGTACGTAACATCCAAAAAGCGGGAGCGCTAAGCCACGCCCCCTTCCCACGGTCCTGCTGGGTGAGAGGCCTGGGTCCTATGGCGCCACAATGACATTTTGTTGGGCAGGACTCTGTACTGCCAAACGCTCATCTTGTTCTCACGGAGGAATGAGCCGTTACACCTCCCACAACACCTGGTGGAGCAGAACCCAACGGGGCAGTGCATTGTCAGGTTTTCTAAACACAGTTATCTCCAGGAACATTCGAGAGGTTTAGTGTTCATGCAGTATTGAGACTCCACCAGAAACGTCAACAGTGCTGTAGGACTGCAGGACCGACGCTCTCTGGCTCCGACTAGTGGTGGGAGGGAGCGTCACAGTTTAAAAAAAAAAAAGAATAATCTCAATAAAACTCTGACTTGGGTGTGTTTTTTTGATTTCTGCTAAATGATAAGAATTCTGTCAATGTGTCCTCCCCTGCTCACTGACTTTCCTCAGCCAGTCAGTGACAGGAGACACCCTGCAATCCTCCAGCCCTCAGTCACTACTGAGGGATTTGCACTATGAGGACTGAGGTGGTGAAGCTGGCTGGATGGAGAGATCTCCAGAGAGAGAGAGAGAGAGAGAGAGGAGGCCAGGCCGGCCAGCAGCAGGATGAGATGGTGAAGCTGGCTGGATGGAGAGATCTCCAGAGAGAGAGAGAGAGAGAGAGAGAGAGGAGGCCAGGCCGGCCAGCAGTAGCAGGAGCGAGGCGCTGCAGGGCTTCAGCGAGTCACATTGCATAAGAGAAAGTCTCCATTCATTTCAATGGACCAACGTCCATTGAGCGGCGCCAACAACTACAACATAACGCCCGCCGACCACAGTCCACCACGAACAGCCTCTCAGAACCGGACCGTCACCACCAAATGAATGAAAACGGAGAGGCGAGCGGAAGGTGGCGGAGGAAGTCGCTCCACCCGGGCGGCGGCGGCGGCGGCGGCGGCGGCACCCCCCCCCCCCCCCCCCACCCTCCTCCGCCCCCCCGACACACCGTCACACACCGCAGGACGCTCAAATCCCACATGGAGCAAATTACAGTGAAAACAGACGTTGAATCCCGCTCGCTGCTGCTCACCCATCTCGACACGACGCTGCTCCGGATTAGACGACGTGAGTCCCTGTAAACCGAGTCCGAGGCCCCGCTGCTGCTGCGTCTCGCTCCGCCGCTAACCAAGCGCCATAGACCGGGGAGGAAGCCGGAGAGGAAGCCGAGTTCGGGGCGGAGCAGCCGGAGGGAAGTCGGGGCTCCGGGAGAGGCGGCCTGGGCAGAGAGCGACGACCCGCCGATCGAGCGGCTCCGAGCGGCTCTCTGGTCAATTCCAACGGGGCGGAGGACGAAGCGGGCCGGGCTGGATCTCCGCTTCACTCTGACATGCTACTGTCAAGCGCAAGCGTGCAGAGAACGCGCTACTTCCTGGTTCTTCAAAATAAAAGCTCGTAAAAATACACCCAACTTCCGTTTTACACATTTAGACGTGTCACCCTGCACACTTTTACTGACGAACAATTGAACAGTGGTGTGCAGTCAGGGAGTCAAAAAAGAGTTTTCCTTTTTTTGATCATTAAAAAGTGTGTGAAACCTGTGTCTGGAATCAATTAGTGACTTTAGCAACTTTATCCAGAAGACGACAGAATGCAGAGAAAAGCATCGCTAACCTCTGATGGAAGCTGGACCTGCTATTGGGTTAAAATGTTGAGTGACAGGACCATCAGCCAATCAGAGGTTGATGTGTTATTGAAGGACCTCCTCAGGACCAGCAGAGTTTCTAGTGCTGGTCTGGGTGTGGTCATTGAAATGAGCTTGACTGATTGGCTCATGGGCTCATGGGCAGGAGGTGATGACTGTTATGATCTGCTCCTCTGGAGTGATGGAGGCTGATTGAACATGAAGGTCATGAGACATAGAGGACCTGCTTCAGGTGAGTAGAAGAAGAAGAAGACGACAGCAGAAATGATGAGCTGAACTCAGACCAACAAAGGCTTCGTCAGCATTTTACAGCAGGAGGATTTAATCTACAAGTGATGGTGATGCTAGTTTGTTTTGTTTTACTTTCTCTGGATGAGATTGGTGCTGCCGTTGGCATTTGGTGCAGTTTTTGGTTGTAAAGTGGTGTTTCTCATACAACCGTGCACACAGACAGACAAGGACACATGCAACACAGTAGTGCACGAGACACGTCGGACGCTACGACCCCAGATTTACATTGTAAGAAGTGAAAAGAGTTTCTTATTTCACTCTTTATCCAACAGCATCAACTGGTAAAGCTTCATATCATCAGCATTCCTCTTTCAATATTACACTCACACCAACATAAACACCAACATAAACACCAACATAAACACCAACATAAACACAGGAACATGTTTGTCCTCCAAAGAAAGTGTCTTGTATAGAGATGGATAGAGCACACTTCTTGTGTCCAAGCTATTCATATTTAATGCAAATAAACTAAAGTATAGAGATGTGAGCAGCACTAATTCAATTTTGACCTTCAGCAAACATTAAATTCTAGTGCCATTTCAACAAAGGTCTATCAAAATTATAAGAAAATAATATTATTTTAGGCCAAAAGTTTAGTTCTCACATACTTGAAGTTTTTCTATCTTATGGATACTATCTTACTCCAATCTTATGGGTCACATGACCCAGCTTGTGTTGGATCACAGTCAGACATGAACCAGGAAATAAATTAAATAAATGATTCAACTGGCTCGGCTCTCCACAGTTTAATAATTAATTAAATGTATTTCCTGGTTCAAATAAACCTCAGAAACAACACACATGATCTAGAATAAGGAGACCAGGATCACTAAAAACGAATGTGTACTTATTGTTTATTTTCCTCAGAAGTGTTTCATCATTTTACTATGAATACATGATTCTCCCCCTGGTTCATGTCGCAGTTCAGCTGAGCCTCCAGGTCCAGGAGGTGGAAATAGTGCGCATGCGCAACTGAATCAAATGACTCAAATGACTTCAATAACTCAAATAACTCAGTCATTTGGATGAACTAGCGTTAACTATTGTTAATTTATGGACTTACTTTTTATTATAGATCTGTCACTCAAATCAGAGAGAGTTGAAGCAAGAAATTGATTATTAATGTGTATTTTGAAACTCAATAAAAGTATTTCAGTCAGGTTTTTGTCCCAGACAGCACTGAAACGACCCTCTTCAGAGTGTCTAAGGAGCTCTTCCTCTCCACAGACTCTGGACAGGTCAGTATTCTCATCGTCCTCCACCTCACAGCTGCGTCTGACACCGTCCACCACTCCACCCTCCTCTCCGGTCTAAAGCTCTCCACCTCACACAGCAGGGGAAACGGAACCGTTGGAAATGCTGGGGCACCACGGCCAAAGTAAATACTTCTTCTGCACATACGTACATAGATGGACAATGTGTGTAGTTCCACCACAAAACAAAACCACCACTACTAGTGGCCCGACATGGTAGCTATATTTTTGCACTATTTGTGATTTTTTTTGTTTTTCATAAATGTTGCCGTGTAAATGTGAAACCTTTGTGAAATGAAAATGCTGACAAAGGCAGCATGGAAAGAAGTGAGCCAGCTGGCAGAGATACATAAAGAGAGTTTGGTGAATAAAGTACCGACAAAATACAATTAGTATTTTTATGGTGCTGTAAAAGCTGTTAAAGACATATATTAAATTACCAAGCATTCAGTTCAACTCAGAGCCTTGATGTTCTTGGAGGACCGCATACAATGAGCATTCCGGAGATCATGGATGTCACTGAAAACCTCCTGTTGAAGAAAAAAACCTTGATTAGGACACAACTAGTATAAATATTGGAAAAGAAAAACCTCTTTTTTGTTTAACCATCAAAGTAAATTGTCTTATTTCACTGTAAAGATTCAAAACATGAGCTAAAATAACCGATTTGATGTCTCCACTACAACATGAAGGTCAGAGTCAATGATGCCGGAATTTCTAGCTTCCTGCATTATAATATATTTACCTGAATGACTGGCATAAGCAATGTCTGGATGTCTCTGATGACCACGTTCGCAGCGCTGTGTCACTTTGTCAAAGTCTTGTTCAGCCCCGTCGCTCCTCCAATAACGCCTGGGTCACTGGTGGTGGTTGTGTTGTTTGAAAACCCATCGATGCAGCATTAATGCATAGTCCATACTGTTTCTGTTTGTCAAAAGAGTCTGTGTGTCACACAGTTTGAACTCCGGCTGCTCTCTGGCTGACTAGTCCTCTTCTCACAATCTCAACCAGCAAATACTTTATGACCAGAGATGAAACCCTCAGTGTTTGTGTACTTCAGCAGTAATTCACTACACCCCCCCCCCCTCCCAGTTGTTTACAATGATCCCACTACATTATCTTACTGTCCAGGCAGAACATTTGTTAAAAACTGAAATCCAGTAGTTTCCAGCAGACGGCAGCAGGAGCCTGTCCTGTCCACTCCTACATCACCCTGGTTCCTCATGGCACTTTTCTAACGGACTCACTGCAGCTGTTTATTCACCGTCACACTGAAATCACACCCTATTGAGATATTCATGTCAAGGCAGATTTATTTTTTAAACTCCCAAAAAAAATCGAATAGTTTTCAGTAAACTGCACCACATTCTTGTTGTACGTGACCCCGGGTTCCTCTGGGTCAATTTTCTAATGGACTCACTGCAGCTGTTTTCACAATTACACACTTAAATTACACCCAATACATGTAATGCAGGCTGGTAAAAAAAAAAGAAAATCCCCACAGGGACAATAAACGTATATAAGAACTTATTCAGGATGGTGTGAAGTGACATCCTCTCTCTCTCTCTCTCTCTCTCTCTCTCTCTCTCTCTCTCTCTCTCTCTCTCTCTCTCTCTCTCTCTCATTCTTTCCTTTAATTGTTTTGGATGGAATTATAAAAAGTCTACCAATATTTAAATAAATATGCAATTACTTACAACATGTACTTGTGTTTTGTTGATCTCACACTATTATAATAAAACAGCTCCAGGTGCTTTATTGTACACTGACCACCTGCTGTGCAACATGTCTGTCCATCACATGTCCAACATGTCTGTCCAACACTGAACACTGTGTTTGTGTCAATGTTAGTATGAGAGACTGAGGAGGTCACCAAGGACCAACACTGGTTCACTTCCACTTCAAGCACTGTATACACATACTGTATGTACATACATACATCCTACATCCATTTATTGGGTCATCCCAGATAGACGATTCCCATTTAGACGCCTTAATATAATAAGTGAATTCCAGTAGAACCTGTGAGGAGTGGACCCGGTAAGAGCAGACAACCTGCACTGGGCAACACATATTTAACTGTTAACACAGTAATGAGGACGACCTGCCTGACGAGGACATCGGACAGGTTTTCCTGGCAAATTTCAAGCTGAGCGACACTAAAACGGCCAAAATACTTAGGCTGGACCAGATTATTAGAATATTCAGTTCTCAGGTGATACAGGATTGCGTCCACTCAGGGCTCACCTCCATGACGTTCCATAACATAACGTAACAACGATCTCCACTTCTGCTGGCCGGCGTTCTCCACCTTTCCTCCAGTAGTTTATGTTTCACTTCAAGAGTTCTGAGCTTCTGGCTCTTTATTTGATTTTAAATGATAATTGTTCAGAAGAGAGATAGAGGAGCTCCTCTCACAAGTGTCCAGTAGCTCTGGAACATGTGCAGTCGGCGAGCACCGACCACGTGTTCGACCTCAGAGGGTCGGAGCCTCGCGCACAGATGATGATTTTGACATCATGAGTACTATGGTACACAGAAGTTTCACTTTCAATTAACAGCAGAAAACAAGGCCTCTGGGCCAAAACCCACCAAGAGGTTCCAGCCTGGTCCCACCAAGCAAGGAGCTCCTCAAGGATTTATACTCTTTTTATTTTGACATTTCATTGTATTTTGCACCAAAATGTTTAATTAAAATTGACTTTATGTTGAAACTAAAATCATTTTTCAGTACTAACTGTTTGCTCTTGTAAAAATATAGACAATTTCCTTCCAAACACTGACGACAACAAAGAAATACTTTGAAGTGTAAATTCAAAGGTTATTATAGCAATATTTTACCAGTCTGGATGAAACTGGACTGTGTGTGGTCCCTGAAGTACATTAAATCTTATTTATTCATTATCTTGTATACATCTTTGTATTGGCTCAGTTATGTGCTTTTAAATAATTATAACATATGTTTGGTTCATTCAATATCAACTGGTCCTACAGTTTGTCCTTGTGACCCGTCCCTCTGAAGAGAGGACATCTGTCTTCAGGGGACACATGCCCTTGGATTTTAGGGCGTATAGATTATCTATTTTCTCTGAATGTGTCCATAAGCTATAATTTATAATGTCATCAAAGGGAGTGTGTGTGTATACACACACACACACACACACACACACACACACACACACACACTCACACACACACACACATATATATAAATTCCCCTCTCGCCCTCCGTGGGCGGTCACCTGTTTTTCTATTCCAAGCTCGGGTCCTCTACCAGAGGCCTGGGAGCTTGAGGGTCCTGGTCCTCTACCAGAGGTTGTTCCAGGGATCTGCTGTAGCCACTCCTCCAGTTTGGGGGTTCCTGCCCCGAGGGCACTACTGTCACCTTCACCTTCCAAGCCTCTCCAGCTCCTCTCTGAGCCCCTGGTACTCCTTCTTTCTGATGTTCCATCACTTGGTATTGCTACATCCACCACCACGGCTTTCCTCTGCCCTTTATCAACCACCACGATGTCTGCTTGGTTCTCCATTACCATCCTGTCTGTCTGTATCTGGAAGTCCCACAGGATCTTCATCGGTCATTCTCCACCACCTTTGGGGGTGTCTCCCACTGTGACCTTGGGGTTTCCAGACCATACTCCGCACAGATGTTTGGGTATACTATGCCAGCCACTTGGTTATGGCGTTCCATGTATGCTTTCCCAGCCAGCATCTTGCACCCTGCAGTTCTGTGCTGGATGGTCTCAGGTGCCTCTTTGCACAGTCTACACCTTGGGTCTTGTCTGGTGTGGTAGATCTGGGCTTCTATGGCTCTGGTGCTCAGAGCCTGCTCCTGTGCAGCCAGGATGAGGGCCTCTGTGCTGTCCTGTAGGCCAGCCCTCTCTAGCCATTGGTAGGACTTCTTGAGATCAGCCACTTCAGTTATGTTCCGGTGGTACATCCCATGTAGGGGCTTGTCCTCCCATGATGGTCCCTCTTCCAGCACCTCCTCATCTCGCCATTGTCTGAGACTTTCATTGAGTATGTCATCCGTTGGAGCCCTATCCTTGATGTACGTACGGAGCTTGGATGTTTCATCCTGGATAGTGGCTCTCACGCTCACTAGTCCTCGGCCTCCTTCCTTACGGCTAGCATACAGTCTCAAGTGCTGGATTTGGGATGGAACCCACCATGCATGGTGAGGAGCTTTCGTGTTTTAACATCTGTGGTCTGTATCTCTTCCTTTGGCCACCTTATTATACCCGCAGGGTACCTGATCACTGGCAGGGCGTAGCTGTTTATTGCCCTGGACTTGTTCTTGCCATTTAGCTGGCTTCTTAGGACTTGCCTCACTCGCTGGAGGTATTTGGCCGTTGCCGCTTTCCTTGTTGCCTGTTCAAGGTTGCCATTTGCCTGTGGTATTTCCAGGTACTTGTAACTGTCGTCAATGTCTGCTATTGTTCCTTCTGGGAGTGAGACCCCTTCAGTGTGGACTACCTTGCCTTGCTTTGTCACCATCCTACTACATTTCTCAAGCCCGAATGACATTCCAATGTCATTGCTGTAGATCCTGGTGGTGTGGATCAGAGAGTCTATGTCCCGTTCGCCCTTGGCGTACAGCTTGATGTCATCCATGTAGAGGAGGTGACTGATCGTGGCCCCGTTCCTGAGGCGGTATCCGTAGCCTGTCTTGTTGATTATTTGGCTTAGGGGGTTCAGACCTATGCAGAACAGCAGTGGGGACAGAGCATCACCTTGGTATATGCCACATTTGATGGACACTGTGCAAGTGGCTTACCATTGGCCTCGAGGGTGGTTTTCCACAACCTCATCGAGTTTGCAACGAACGCTCTTAGAGTCCTGTTGATGTTGTACAGCTCCAAGCATTCAGTGATCCATGTGTGTGGCATTGAGTCGTAGGCTTTCTTGTAATCAATCCAGGCAGTGCACAGGTTGGTATTACGGGACCTGCAGTCTTGGGCGACTGTTCTGTCAACTAGGAGCTGGTGTTTGGCTCCTCTGGTATCTCTACCAATGCCCTTCTGTGCTTTGCTCATGTATTGATCCATGCGCCTGCTTATCTTAGCCGCGATGATGCCTGACATGAGCTTCCATGTTGTGGAGAGACAGGTTATTGGCCGGTAGTTGGATGGGACTGCACCTTTGGTGGGATCCTTCAGGATCAGGATGGTTAGCCATTCTGGGTGAGTCCCATCTCTGAGCAACTGGTTCATTTGTGCTTCCAGGTGCTCATGGAGAGCTGTGAGTTTCTTTAGCCAGTAGACCTGGATCATGTCAGGGCCTGGTGCTGTCCAGTTTTTCATACCTGAGACTCTTTCTTGGATGGTAACTGGATTCTGTTCAGGGATGTTGCTGTGTTCCTCCCTCAGAGACACCAGCCATTGAGCACTGATGTTATGTGCTGCCTCCTTTTCCCATATGCTCTTCCAGTACCTTTCAGTTTCCAGCCTTGGTGGGTCTACTCTGCTGTTATTACCCTGCCACTGAGCGTACACTTTCGCAGGTTGCGTTGCGAACAGCCTGTTGATTCGCCTGGCTTCCATGTCTTTCGTGTACCTCTTTAGATGGCTGGCCAAGGCTTGGAGTCTTTGTTTGGCAGTTTCGAGTGCTTCAGGTATGGGCATCTGGGTGTACCTCTTGGGTAACGGTCTTTTCATTGCACCTCTCTGGGCCTCTGTCAGTTGACTCACTTCTTTCCGTGTTGCCTTGATGTTAGCCTCCAACCGTCTTTTCCATGGTGGTATTGTTTCTCATGGTTGCTCTTATAGCAAAGCATCTCTAGGATCACTGCTGCTGAAGTGTGTATCAGCTCATTGGTTTCAGTGATTGTTGTGGTAGGGATCGCTCTAACTGCTGCATTCACAGTTTCCAGGAGACTTTCTGAAGGTACTTCACTTAGCCGTTGCAATCAGTGTCGGGGTTGCCTTATGTTCATTCTCGCCATGATCTTATCTTTCAGGTCAGCCGCTGCCTTGCTCAGCGCTGTTGGTTCCATTCCCAATCTCTGGTTGGGGGGTTGGTATGTTCTCCCCTCTGACCTGGTGTCCGGGCTCCCCCTTACCACAGCATTCATGTTGTACCTCTTCAATCTCAAGCTGTGATAGCAGTTGCCATTTGTGGAAGTTGGAACACTGGGTTACTAGTTGTTTTGTGGTCAACTGTGACTGTGGGTTTC
>NC_137672.1:2818835-2873835 GCF_963422515.1 Blennius ocellaris
TCTTGAACTAATTACCGTGGCAACCAACACGCCACATTTCAGTCAGACAAAGGAAACATATTGAAGTTGTCATTATTTAAAGGTGATTGTTTTGTTGTTTTACTGCTTCAGCTCAGCTGAGACTGAATGGAGCTTCATTCATTCTCTGAATTAGTTTCAGCGCTCGAAACAGGAAGCTCGGCAAACTGCCACCAAGTCACACTAGTGACGTGTGAAGGTCCTAGAGCCTGATACTGACGGTCATGTGAAGGTTCAGTTCAGCTGTAATAAGCAGGAATCATCCAGAGAGTGTGACCCAGTGTGAACGGTCCTCGCTCCATCGCACTTTGGTTTTTCATGTTGCAAGTGCGCCGTTGCCGCTCCCTTCCATTTGTAGCAATGCTCCACTGTCCAGCCCACTGAACGGCTCGGCAAACTCATGGGAGTCAATGTTTCTTTCTGATTTATTCTTTGGGAATACCAGTGTCCTCCTGCTTTCCTTCAACACTGAGACGCCCGAGCTGAGACATCAGTGACGTGGCTGTTGCTCCCTATTGCCGGTGAAGTAGCATTAGCATTAGCATGAGGGATGCACCGATACCGCTTCTCTGAAGGATGAGTACAAGTACTGACCTTTATGTACCTGCCGATACTGAGTACAAGTGCTTATCAAATGCCATTAAGTCAAAATCATACATTAGTCTAGACACAAAAGATGTGCAAAGGCTATGCGTTGCCACGAACTCTATGCCATCTCTGCGTTGACGCTACGTAGCACATGCATGTGGCACAGATCAGAGCAAAATCATCCTGATTCACTGAGCAGAGAAACTAATGATTGATTGACATCAGGCTAACTCTGCTGGTGTCGTACACTGGTATTGATACTCGCATCATTATCGGTATTGATACTGGTATTGGTATCTGGTGTCAGTACTGGTATTGGTATCTGGTATTGGTATAGCCCTAACGAACATCAAAGATGTACTGTGAATGTGAATAGGTGTAAGACAACAGATTTAAAAAAGAAATGCAAAGGTCAAGTCATTTGTTTCATATTTGGATTAAAAAATTAAGAAAAATTAGCCACAAATGGAGAAGATTAATTTAGTTGTGATTTGATCTTTCACTATATCTTGCACCCGGGAGAATAATTGAAAATGGTCAGGTATCAGCCCCCAGGCTGAAATCAAGGAAGGTTGAAACCAAAGATCTTCTGGATGGTGACAGCGCAGCCTGCTGGAGCTCGGTGTGAGCTATATTTAGCTTTTTATATCATTATTTACGACAGTCCTCTGTGTTCTGCTGTAACCTTGAGCAAGGAATGAGTGTGACCGTTCTTGTTCACAAAGAAATATATGACTGCAATTTATAGAAAAAAGAAAAGTGTAGTAGATAGCAGTCACTGCCACAGGTTGTTTTCATTAACTCCAACACTTCTGTCCATTCAGCAGGGGTATTTTTGAGCCACCTCACAGGCTTCTATTGAAAATGGCCTCTCAACTCTCTCTGTAATAGAAACAATCTATTTAGCATTGCTTCTTTAATTCACAGCTGTCTGAACTAAACCGAGGGCTGGTGGAGGATTGGAGGCGAACCTTTGAACCTTTGTACATTAGCAGGTTCCCTTCTGTTCCCAGGTTGTGAAATAAAGCGGTGTTTTGATGTTTCCAAAGTCTGGGTGATGGCAGATTGTAGAGTGAGTCCCGTGATTTCCAGAGTTTTCCGCCATGCAGATGGGTTAGAAGCAATCAGTGGGTTTTTGAAGCATAAACTCCAGTTGACTGGCGGGGTAATAATACATGAAGTTGGGGGCGTCTAAGCCGCCTTCTGATTTAGATCTCTGGAGGGTGGATAGACTGATTTCTTTATTCTTTGTGTAAAATTTTATGATGGCAGAGTCGAATGTCTGGAACCATTTTGATGTGGGTTTGGATGGAGTCACTGAGATAAGATATAGTTGATTTATAGAAATATCTTCACTTTGACTGTAGCGATACATCCCAGAAGAGAATGTGAAGGTTGTTCTGATGCTCAGGTCACTACAGTTCAGCTGGGAGATGGAAAGACAAAAGACAAATTATATTCATCAGAGGCTTTTTCTGCATCGAGTGACATAACGACTGCCGTTTAAATGCAGCGCTGAGAGAAACCAATCAGATTTAGAAGTCTCAGAACATTATTGTTGAGACGTCGGCCGTCGATGAATCCTGTCTGATCGTTATGAATGATCTCAGGCAATAAACAAATGTGGCTGAAGTCTTTTTACAGTGCGAGCTGATTGTTCAAAGTCTGTATCTTTGGCTTTCAGTCAGTGTGGCCTGACAGCAGCGACATCTGTTGGATGAACTCAAATGTCAGCTTGTAGTCTTGGGGTGGTTGAGATGGAGCGCATACGTGAGTCCAAACAGAATGTACATGACTTTTGCAGATCTTGAACGTCGTCCATCACAACTTCTCCTTCAATGATGATTTTCAAGGAGGTTGGACTGAGATGCTGGACGATGTGAGCACAGCACCCATAGCAGGTCTTCACAAAACATAAAAGAACTAAGTAATGATCACTCCGGAGTTTAATTAGAAACAAAATCCTGGTTTACAGTGCATACATGTTGAAACGTGGTGCACGGTGACGTTTGGTGGACGTCAGAGTGCAAAACCATTGATTTCACATGCTTTTTTCCATGTTTTTAGATGTAAATTGTTCAACAGCCCATATTTTTGTGCCATATTTCATCCTCCTCGGTCAAACCATTGATTTTAAATGAATTTTTCAACATTCTGATGGTGGCGATGTCGTGCCCACCAATGTCTTAAACTTATAAATACGTACATTTTCAAATTATCTGTGCGATAATATCTGAGCGAGATATAGATATCGATTGCAAACATTCATTTGGATCCACTTTGTCTATTCAGATTTCAGCTCATTGCATTGTCACTATACACATAAATGCTTAAGGAGAAAATTGGCTGGTAGGTTTTAGAATTTACCAGCCACAGTTGCATATGGAAGAAAAAGTTCATTTCCATCCCTGCAAATCGTAACAGAGATAGTCAGAGTTGAAAAGTCGACATATTTGGTTTCCAGCACTGAAAATGAAGATAAATCACCAGTTTAGAGTTGAGCTGTGTCGTTTTCTTATCTGTGTTTCTGTGCCCTGCGCTCAGGCTCACAGGTTTGTTCATTCTGGTTGTGCACTGCTCTGCTGCCTCAGTAGTCAAATAGTTTTACTACAATAATGTCATCAAAATACTGCCTGAACTGATCATTTTACATTCAAAACGTAAATGTATTTGATGTTTAGTATTGCAGTTCAAATAAATTTAGGTTGTTTTTAATTACGTCTATAACACTTCAACCTGGCTCCAGGGTGGGGCCCCGGCTGTGCCTCATCGGGCGACGTCGCTTCTCCTACGACCTCCTACCTTCCAACCCTCACCTATGGTCATAACCGAAAGAATGAGATCCCGGATACAAGCAGCTGAAATGAGCTTCCTCCACAGGGTGGCTGGGAGTCACCCTTAGAGATAGGGTGAGGAGCTCAGTCACCCTTAGAGATAGGGTGAGGAGCTCAGTCACCCTTAGAGATAGGGTGAGGAGCTCAGTCACCCTTAGAGATAGGGTGAGGAGCTCAGTCACCCTTAGAGATAGGGTGAGGAGCTCAGTCACCCTTAGAGATAGGGGGAGGAGCTCAGTCACCAGGGAGGAGCTCGGAGTAGAGCCGCTGCTCCTCCACATCCAGAGGAGCAGCTGAGGAGGCTCGGGCACCTGTTTCAGATGGACGCCTCTCCAGGGAGGTGTTCCGGGCATGTCTCTCTGGTAGGAGGCCTCGGGGCAGACCTAGGACACCCTGGAGGGACTATGTCCCTCTGGTAGGAGGCCTCGGGGCAGACCCAGGACACCCTGGAGGGACTATGTCTCTCTATGGCCTGGGAACACATCTTCTGGGGTGCCACCAGAAGAGCCACCAGAAGAGCTGGAGGAAGAGTCTGGGTGAGGGAAGTCTGGGAAACTCTGCTGAGACTGCTGCCTCTGTAATCTGGCCTGGATCAGTAGTAGATGATGGATGGATGGATGGATGGATGGATGGATGGATGGATATAACACATCAATGTCATCTCGAGGCACTACTACTGAGAAAAAAAAAATCCAAGAACATACTTTAAAAACTCCCTTCTAACAGGAATGAACCTACAGAACCAGACTCAGTGGTGGAGACTTTGTACAACCGGAAATGGAGAATAGGGCTTTGTGTTATTGACATGTAACAGTGACACACCACTGTATGGAGATGGAGAAAGTAAAGAAGCTCAGTGCAGTAAGGGTCTTCCTGCAGCCGAAACTGACAGCAGCTTTATTATGTAAGCTTTATTAAAAGTTTTAAACCAAAAAGTAGAGACCGCGGCCACCTCTCTCATTGAACTGCTGGTTCCACATCAAATCTTCAGTTTTAATCACAATTTTCCACTCACAACTCTCATGAAATAAACATTTAATTGTTCTCCTGATTCTCTGTGGCTCTTTCAGGGATCAGCCTGGGAGTGATGGTCAGAGAGTACGCCAGTCTCTCACATCTCCACAAGCAGTACTTCGGCTTCCCAGGAGAGATCCTGATGCGAATGTTGAAGCTGGTCATCCTTCCACTCATCATTTCCAGCATGATAACAGGTAACTTTGACACAAATTTTGCATTAGAATACATGAAAAACTGTTGACATCTTGTAAGGTACACTTGTATAATGTGATGGGGACAGAAGGTATGGTGGTGATTCAGTACTCCAGATCCTTCTGGAGGCTGTCTTGAGTGGTGATGTATTGGACTTTGTAATAGAAAGAGTTCCCAACAGGAGTAGTGAGGAAGACGCTCATTGATATCTGGTCTGAAGACTATATTTTCAAACATCGTTTTTTATACTGTGGGACAAAACCATAGCAGGAAAAAAAAAATGCAAACTCCACACAGAAAACCCTTACTTGAACAGACAACCTACAAACTCTATGCAGGAGTGCTAACCTTTCCCCCAACGTTCACACGGACATGCTGCAGGTTTTGTGTCTGCAGGTTTTCTCTCCTCTTGCAGAGCTCAGTGAACTGAGACCTGTACATGATCACAATGAAACAAAACTTACTCGGTCTCACTGTGTGCAATGACAAGCATGATAAAAAAGTTTGTGTGTATGTGTGTGTGTGTGTGTGTGTGTCACGGTTCACTCTCAGAGACTCAGGTGCGGACAGAAACACAGCAATCAGGAATACTCTCATAACACTTTATTAATAAGTGATGAGGCAAAGAACTCAAAACCAAAATCCCAAGGAAAGCAAAACTAACGAGACAGAACTAAAGGCTACCCAGGTACTTTACCCAACAAAACTATAAGGACCCAGTGAAAGACTAAAGGAGCACACTGCCCGGAATGACGCGGCGAATGCGGAGTGGCGTGGCTGGAGCTGGAGGACACGGGAGGTGGAGTGGTGCTGAAGCTGCTGGAGTGGGTCAAGAACAGAGTCCCAGGCAGGAGCTTGGTGCAGCAGGATGGGTCTGGTACTGCAGCAGAAGAGAGGCAGACTTAACACAGAGGCACACAGACTGAGGCAAGGCAAGGCAGAGCAGGGTCCCACTAACTGTTGGTAGTTCTACGGTCCGACGCCGAGTCTTCATCTGATGCCAGCTTTATAGAGGGAAAGGTGCATTGTTGGGTGAAGCCACACCCTGCTGCAGGTGAGAGACCTCAGGTAATCAGCACTGCACTCCTCCACCTCACAGCATGCAGGACACGCCCACCTAGGAAAGAGGAAAGGGAAAAAATGCTGCCACTCGGCAGAGCCAGAGGTGGAGGTCATGACAGTGTGTGCGTGTGGTGTCCATTGCACAGAGATGCTCCGATCAGGTCTTCTGCTGCAGATCATCGATCCCGATCACATGGATTGGCTGTACATTTTTCAATTTAGTTATGATGAGTGCCTCTGGCAACATGATTTGGAAAAAAGGAACAATAAAATCACCTTCATTTAGACAAAAGGATGGTTTTTGCGAAGAATAACTGAAAAACACTGAAGATGACCTGCTATCAGTAACGCAATCTTGAACAGATTGAAAACATTAAGGCTCTCGACAGGCTAAATGGTGCAGAACAATCTAATAAATAAAAGGCAATACATCACAACACTGCCTAAATCAAATAGTGTCAAAGAAAAAAACAACTTAGTGCTTTTCTCATCATTTACAAAAGAAATGTCTAAATGTGCATCAATCCATTGAGCTGTTAAACTCAGTATTGATCCATAAATCACTGGTGAAACTTACAGATGATGAGCTCTGGTGGGGCTACGTCACTACACTGTGTGGAGCTCTGGTGGTGATGTGGTGATGTGGTAGTGATGATGTGGTGGTGATGTGGTGGTGTGGTAGTGATGTGGTAGTGATGTGGTGGTGGTGATGTGGTGGTGTGGTGGTGATGTGGTGGTGATGTGGTAGTGATGTAGTGGTGATGTGGTGGTGATGTGGTAGTGATGTGGTAGTGATGTGGTGCTGGTGGTGATGGTGGTGGTGATGTGGTGGTGGTGATATGGTGGTGATGTGGTGGTGGTGATATGGTGGTGATGTGGTGATGGTGGTAGTGATATGGTGGTGATGTGGTGGTGGTGGTGATGGTGGTGGTGATGTGGTGGTGATGTGGTGGTGATGTGATGGTGATGTGGTGGTGATGTGATGGTGATGTGGTGGTGGTGATGTGGTGGTAGTGATGTGGTGGTAGTGATATGGTGGTGATGTGGTGATGGTGGTGGTGATGTGGTAGTGATGTGGTGGTGATGTGGTGGTGATGTGATGGTGATGTGGTGATGATGTGGTGGTGATGTGATGGTGATGTGGTGGTGATGTGGTGATGGTGATGTGGTGGTGATGGTGATGTGGTGGTGGTAATGTGGTGGTGATGTGGTGATGGTGATGTGGTGGTGATGATGTGGTGGTGATGTGGTGATGGTGATGTGGTGGTAATGTGGTGGTGATGTGGTGATGGTGATGTGGTGGTGATGTGGTGGTGGTAATGTGGTGGTGATGGTGATGTGATGGTGATGTGGTGGTGGTAATGTGGTGGTGATGGTGATGTGGTGATGGTGATGTGATGGTGATGTGGTGGTGGTAATGTGGTGGTGATGGTGATGTGGTGATGGTGATGTGGTGGTGGTAATGTGGTGGTGATGGTGATGTGGTGGTGGTAATGTGGTGGTGATGGTGATGTGGTGATGGTGATGTGGTGGTGGTAATGTGGTGGTGATGGTGATGTGGTGGTGATGTGGTGGTGGTAATGTGGTGGTGATGTGGTGGTGATGGTGATGTGGTGATGGTGATGTGATGGTGATGTGGTGGTGGTAATGTGGTGGTGATGGTGATGTGGTGATGGTGATGTGGTGGTGGTAATGTGGTGGTGATGGTGATGTGGTGGTGATGTGGTGGTGGTAATGTGGTGGTGATGGTGATGTGGTGGTGATGTGGTGGTGGTGATGTGGTGGTGATGCAGGCTGAGGGACAAACTCACTAGAAAAGCTGGTGACATGCTGAGTGTAGACCGACCCTGTACAGGTGGTCCCAGCGAGGAGAACCCGGTTCAGCCGCCTCAAAAAAAGACACTGCTTTACCCCTATAGATATATAGGCCTTCTATCTTTTTCTCCAAGTCCATTGTATTGTCTATGTATACCCGCAGGTATTTGTAGTGCTCTAATCCAGTGTTTTTCACCACTGCGCCGCGGCACACTGGTGTTTCCTCCAGATCTCGTCAGCTGAGCCGTGGGAAATGATCACATTTCACATTTCTTTCTAAAAAACATTTGCTCTCACAGCGACAGTGTGTTGCAGAGTAATCATGTATAAATACTCTTCACCACTAGAGGGCAGCACAGAACTTTGCCGGTGAAATGTAAAGTGACAGACGTCAGTGTGGTTCATCTCCACCTCCTGCTACCATCTTGTATCAAAGTACTGTGTCAGTGACAGTGATGGAGAAGTTTTTGAAAACCAGGATCTCAGCTCTTCATCCATCAGGTCCAGGTTTCACACTGAGGGAGGCACTATTAAAAAAAGTCCTTGCTTTCTGGATTTACTGGATTCCTGTTGATAAAACTTTGATGAGAAAGACTTTATATTGTTAATAGAGGCTACAGAGTTTAACATTTTAACATTTTCAGGTGGAGGTGAGACTCCAGATTCTTCCAAAGAAAAAAGTGTGCCTTGGCTCCAAAAGGTTGAAAAACACTGGTCTACACCGTCCCTCTGGATGGAAATGGGCGACGCAGCCACTCCTCAGGTCCACCAATATATCCAGCCATCGCAGTCACCAGGGAACTTCTAGAGATGACAGGTCTCGGTGCAGTAGTGGATGTCCGAGGTGTAGAAGGTGAAGTGGAAGGGAGAGAGGACGGTTCCCTGAGGGGCTCCGCTGTTGCTGACCACACTTCCTGACTTACAGTCCTGCAGGAGCTCGTCCTGCATCCTGCCAGTTAGGTAGTCAACAGTCCAGGACACCAGGAGGCATCCACCTGCTCCTCACCCAGCAGAGCCGGACTGATGGTGTTGAAGGCACTGGAGAACTCAAACAACACGACTTTCAAAGTGCTGGTGTAACGGGTGTGATTTGGACTCTAAAATAATGATGAGTCCATTTACTCACTGTAGAAAAGATTACAAACACACTTAATCTTCCCACTGGCCTTCCTCCACTCTGGTTCCTCAGCCATTAAAACAAACACTCAACATTTTAAAAGTACATTTTGAACATGAAATACAAAATTTGCAATACTGCCATCTGTTAAATACATAAATACAATACATGGGGTGGAACAAATGAACGGAAATAAAATGAAAACTTAAAACATACCTGTAGAAAAGATTACAATACACTTAATGTTCCCACTGGCCTTCCTCCACTCTGGTTCTGAACATCAAACAAAGACAGTGTTCACCCGGGCCGCGCTGTGTGCTGACGTCACGGCGCGCCAAAATTAATGAACTTATATCTGCTTCTAAAAGTTAAAATAGAGGTTCAAACTAAACAAAACAGCACAGTAACATGACACCACACTATGACAAACGCTCTACAGTAAAACTTCGACATAAACTACTACATTTACAGACAAACGGCACGAAGTTGCGGCAGTGAATTCCCATACGACTTCCCCTCAGCCATTAAAAGCAACACTGAGGAGTGTGACGTAGTGATGATCAAATTTGAACGAATCGTTCAAAAACCGCGAGTCACTTTACTGAACGGTGACTCACGAGTTTTCACGTTCATTAACTCGTTCACTGAGTCATTCTTGCTACAGCCTCCTTGTAGCTGGGCCGCTAAGCACAGCAGCTTCCGGCTCCTGACATTCACATGCGGCAGTTTCAGCACACTCCCGTCAGCTTGGAGGTGGAGCTCAGCACGAATGACCGACTCACCTCCCCTCAATCGTTCAGTTTACATGAACGACTCACCTCCCTTCAATCGTTCAGCTCACATGCCCGAGTCAGCTCGCTCCAGTCGTTCAGCTCACATGACCGACTCACCTCCCTTCAGTCGTTCAGCTCACATGACCGACTCACCTCCCTTCAGTCGTTCAGCTCACATGACCAGCTCACATGACCGACTCACCTCCCTTCAGTCGTTCAGCTCACATGATCAGCTCACATGACCGACTCACCTCCCTTCAGTCGTTCAGCTCACATGACCGACTCCCCTCGAAACTCGAAAGAGTCGTTCACTGTATCGGTCAGTAGCACTTCCGCTGTGTCGTTCACCTCATGAGCAGTGAGCGGTGAGCCCTCCCCCCCTCCCTCACCTGAAAATCTCCGAGTGACGGCGGAGAAAAAAAAAATACAATGTTTGTTTCACAAAGCTTGTAGAGATAAATACATGAATAATACATGGTTAAATACACAATAAACAATGTTAAAATACCACTGTAGCGTGTATTGTGTTACATTTAATATTGTCCCCTATAATTAGTTCTGCCCTATGAACATAACATTATTTATTGATACTAGTAAAAAAAGAAAATCAGAATGTTGGAAGAAAAAACTATAAAAACATATGTATACATTAATATATACTGTATATCTGCCATTCTGGATACCAGGTATTTATTTAGTTTAATCATTTATCTAATTTATTTTCTGATTCAACTAAACCTCAAAAACAACACACATGATCTAGAATAAGGAGACCAGGATCACTAAAAACTAATGTGTACTATTGTTTATTTTCCTCAGAAGTGTTTCATCATTTTACTATGAATACATGATTCTCCCCCTGGTTCATGTCACAGTTCAGCCTCCAGGTCCAGGAGGTGGAAACAGTGTGCATGTTCAACTGAAGCAAATGACTCAAATGACTCAGACAACCGATTCACTTGGGTGAACGACTCAAAAACTCGTGAATCCGTTCGAGGAGTCGGGTTTCTCATCACTAGTGTGACGGAGGAACGACAGAGGCCCGGGAGGGACAAAAAGGCGATTCAAAAATAAAGCAAAATAAATGAAAATAAACTATTGAGATTAAATTCACAAATACTCAACATAACAATAATAAACATGAATTGAAAATAATAATAATAAATAAAGTGCATTTTTAACTCCGGTACACCGGACGCTCTGTCCAGGTGGGCAAAGGTGCAGTTCAGCAGGAGGACGATGGCATCCTTCGTCCCAAGTAGGCAGACGGACTGGGATCCATGTGAGGCGCGATGAGGAGCTGGAACTGCTCTCGCCTCTCAAAACATTTCTAAACACATCAGATAGACTGGCAATCTGTCGAAGGTGTCCCCTGCCCTCGCCCACAGTAAGTTGGGATTGGCTTCAGAACCCCATGGATGGATGGATAGATATAAGAACTGGCTAGATTTGTTTTTATGTTTTATGGGCATTCTACATGTGTCTGGCAAAATGGCTACAAAGCACAACCTACAGTTTTTATTTACACGTCTACTGTGAAATTTCATAGGCGTGTGAAGCATATCAGGCCACATCCAACAGTCAGAGATAGCCATGGAGGTGCCGTCCACACCAGGAAACTGGTTCACCTAAACCAGATGTCTCTGGCCTGTCGTCCACACCAGGAAACTGGTTCACCTGAACCAGATGTCTCTGGCCTGTCGTCCACACCAGGAACCTGGTTCACCTAAACCAGATGTTTCTGGCCTGTCGTCCACACCAGGAACCTGGTTTACCTGAACCAGATGTTTCTGGCTTGTCGTCCACACTACGAACCTGGTTCACCTGAACCAGATGTTTCTGGCCTGTCGTCCACACCAGGAACCTGGTTTACCTGAACCAGATGTTTCTGGCCTGTCGTCCACACCAGGAACCTGGTTCACCTAAACCAGATGTCTCTGGCCTGTTGTCCACACCAGGAACCTGGTTCACCTGAACCAGATGTTTCTGGCCTGTCGTCCACACCAGGAACCTGGTTCACCTGAACCAGATGTCTCTGGCCTGTCGTCCACACCAGGAAACTGGTTCACCTAAACCAGATGTCTCTGGCCTGTCATCCACACCAGGAACCTGGTTCACCTGAACCAGATGTTTCTGGCCTGTCGTCCACACCAGGAACCTGGTTCACCTGAACCAGATGTCTCTGGCCTGTCGTCCACACCAGGAACCTGGTTCACCTAAACCAGATGTTTCTGGCCTGTCGTCCACACCAGGAACCTGGTTTACCTGAACCAGATGTTTCTAGCCTGTCGTCCACACCGGGAACCTGGTTCACCTAAGCCAGATGTTTCTGGCCTGTCGTCCACATAAGGGAACCTGGTTCACCTAAACCAGATGTTTCTGGCCTGTCGTCCACACCAGGAACCTGGTTCACCTGAACCAGATGTTTCTGGCCTGTCGTCCACACCAGGAACCTGGTTCACCTGAACCAGATGTTTCTGGCCTGTCGTCCACACCAGGAAACTGGTTCACCTAAACCAGATGTTTCTGGCCTGTCGTCCACACCAGGAAACTGGTTCACCTGAACCAGATGTTTCTGGCCTGTCATCCACACCAGGAAACTGGTTCACCTAAACCAGATGTTTCTGGCCTGTCGTCCACACCAGGAACCTGGTTTACCTGAACCAGATGTTTCTGGCTTGTCGTCCACACCAGGAACCTGGTTCACCTGAACCAGATGTTTCTGGCCTGTCGTCCACACCAGGAACCTGGTTCACCTGAACCAGATGTTTCTGGCCTGTCGTCCACACCAGGAACCTGGTTTACCTGAACCAGATGTTTCTGGCCTGTCGTCCACACCAGGAACCTGGTTCACCTAAACCAGATGTCTCTGGCCTGTTGTCCACACCAGGAACCTGGTTCACCTGAACCAGATGTTTCTGGCCTGTCGTCCACACCAGGAACCTGGTTCACCTGAACCAGATGTCTCTGGCCTGTCGTCCACACCAGGAAACTGGTTCACCTAAACCAGATGTCTCTGGCCTGTCATCCACACCAGGAACCTGGTTCACCTGAACCAGATGTTTCTGGCCTGTCGTCCACACCAGGAACCTGGTTCACCTGAACCAGATGTCTCTGGCCTGTCGTCCACACCAGGAACCTGGTTCACCTAAACCAGATGTTTCTGGCCTGTCGTCCACACCAGGAACCTGGTTTACCTGAACCAGATGTTTCTAGCCTGTCGTCCACACCGTGAACCTGGTTCACCTAAGCCAGATGTTTCTGGCCTGTCGTCCACATAAGGGAACCTGGTTCACCTAAACCAGATGTTTCTGGCCTGTCGTCCACACCAGGAACCTGGTTCACCTGAACCAGATGTTTCTGGCCTGTCGTCCACACCAGGAACCTGGTTCACCTGAACCAGATGTTTCTGGCCTGTCGTCCACACCAGGAAACTGGTTCACCTAAACCAGATGTTTCTGGCCTGTCGTCCACACCAGGAAACTGGTTCACCTGAACCAGATGTTTCTGGCCTGTCATCCACACCAGGAAACTGGTTCACCTGAACCAGATGTTTCTGGCCTGTCATCCACACCAGGAAACTGGCTCACCTGAACCAGATGTTTCTGGCCTGTCGTCCACACCAGAACCTGGTTCACCTAAACCAGATATCTCTGGCCTGTCGTCCACACCAGGAACCAGGTTCACCTAAACCACATGTTTCTGGCCTGTCGTCCACACCAGGAACCTGGTTCACCTGAACCAGATGTTTCTGGCCTGTCGTCCACACCAGGAACCTGGTTCACCTAAACCAGATGTTTCTGGCCTGTCGTCCACACCAGAACCTGGTTCACCTAAACCAGATATCTCTGGCCTGTCGTCCACACCAGGAACCTGGTTTACCTGAACCAGATGTTTCTGGCCTGTCGTCCACACCAGGGACCTGGTTCACCTAAACCAGATGTCTCTGGCCTGTCGTCCACACCAGGAAACTGGTTCACCTGAACCAGATGTTTCTGGCCTGTCGTCCACACCAGGAAACTGGTTCACCTGAACCAGATGTTTCTGGCCTGTCGTCCACACCAGGAACCTGGTTCACCTAAACCAGATGTTTCTGGCCTGTCGTCCACACCAGGAACCTGGTTCACCTAAACCAGATTTTTCTCGCCTGTCGTCCACACCAGAACCTGGTTCACCTAAACCAGATATCTCTGGCCTGTCGTCCACACCAGGAACCTGGTTTACCTGAACCAGATGTTTCGGGCCTGTCGTCCACACCAGGAACCTGGTTCACCTAAACCAGATGTTTCTGGCCTGTCGTCCACACCAGGAAACTGGTTCACCTGAACCAGATGTCTCTGGCCTGTCGTCCACACCAGGAACCTGGTTCACCTGAACCAGATGTCTCTGGCCTGTCGTCCACACCAGGAACCTGGTTCACCTAAACCAGATGTTTCTGGCCTGTCGTCCACACCAGGAACCTGGTTTGCCTGAACCAGATGTTTCTAGCCTGTCGTCCACACCGGGAACCTGGTTCACCTAAGCCAGATGTTTCTGGCCTGTCGTCCACATAAGGGAACCTGGTTCACCTAAACCAGATGTTTCTGGCCTGTCGTCCACACCAGGAACCTGGTTCACCTGAACCAGATGTTTCTGGCCTGTCGTCCACACCAGGAACCTGGTTCACCTGAACCAGATGTTTCTGGCCTGTCGTCCACACCAGGAAACTGGTTCACCTAAACCAGATGTTTCTGGCCTGTCGTCCACACCAGGAAACTGGTTCACCTGAACCAGATGTTTCTGGCCTGTCATCCACACCAGGAAACTGGTTCACCTGAACCAGATGTTTCTGGCCTGTCATCCACACCAGGAAACTGGTTCACCTGAACCAGATGTTTCTGGCCTGTCGTCCACACCAGAACCTGGTTCACCTAAACCAGATATCTCTGGCCTGTCGTCCACACCAGGAACCAGGTTCACCTAAACCAGATGTTTCTGGCCTGTCGCCCACACCAGGAAACTGGTTCACCTGAACCAGATGTTTCTGGCCTGTCGTCCACACCAGGAAACTGGTTCACCTGAACCAGATGTTTCTGGCCTGTCATCCACACCAGGAAACTGGCTCACCTGAACCAGATGTTTCTGGCCTGTCGTCCACACCAGAACCTGGTTCACCTAAACCAGATATCTCTGGCCTGTCGTCCACACCAGGAACCAGGTTCACCTAAACCACATGTTTCTGGCCTGTCGTCCACACCAGGAACCTGGTTTACCTAAACCAGATGTTTCTGGCCTGTCGTCCACACCAGAACCTGGTTCACCTAAACCAGATATCTCTGGCCTGTCGTCCACACCAGGAACCTGGTTTACCTGAACCAGATGTTTCTGGCCTGTCGTCCACACCAGGGACCTGGTTCACCTAAACCAGATGTCTCTGGCCTGTCGTCCACACCAGGAAACTGGTTCACCTGAACCAGATGTTTCTGGCCTGTCGTCCACACCAGGGGCCTGGTTCACCTAAACCAGATGTTTCTGGCCTGTCGTCCACACCAGGAACCTGGTTCACCTAAACCAGATTTTTCTCGCCTGTCGTCCACACCAGAACCTGGTTCACCTAAACCAGATATCTCTGGCCTGTCGTCCACACCAGGAACCTGGTTTACCTGAACCAGATGTTTCGGGCCTGTCGTCCACACCAGGGACCTGGTTCACCTAAACCAGATGTTTCTTGCCTGTCGTCCACACCAGGAAACTGGTTCACCTGAACCAGATGCCTCTGGCCTGTCGTCCACACCAGGAACCTGGTTCACCTGAACCAGATGTCTCTGGCCTGTCGTCCACACCAGGAACCTGGTTCATCTAAACCAGATGTTTCTGGCCTGTCGTCCACACCAGGAACCTGGTTTACCTGAACCAGATGTTTCTAGCCTGTCGTCCACACCGGGAACCTGGTTCACCTAAGCCAGATGTTTCTGGCCTGTCGTCCACATAAGGGAACCTGGTTCACCTAAACCAGATGTTTCTGGCCTGTCGTCCACACCAGGAACCTGGTTCACCTGAACCAGATGTTTCTGGCCTGTCGTCCACACCAGGAACCTGGTTCACCTGAACCAGATGTTTCTGGCCTGTCGTCCACACCAGGAAACTGGTTCACCTAAACCAGATGTTTCTGGCCTGTCGTCCACACCAGGAAACTGGTTCACCTGAACCAGATGTTTCTGGCCTGTCATCCACACCAGGAAACTGGTTCACCTGAACCAGATGTTTCTGGCCTGTCATCCACACCAGGAAACTGGTTCACCTGAACCAGATGTTTCTGGCCTGTCGTCCACACCAGAACCTGGTTAACCTAAACCAGATATCTCTGGCCTGTCGTCCACACCAGGAACCAGGTTCACCTAAACCACATGTTTCTGGCCTGTCGTCCACACCAGGAACCTGGTTCACCTAAACCAGATGTTTCTGGCCTGTCGTCCACACCAGAACCTGGTTCACCTAAACCAGATATCTCTGGCCTGTCGTCCACACCAGGAACCTGGTTTACCTGAACCAGATGTTTCTGGCCTGTCGTCCACACCAGGGACCTGGTTCACCTAAACCAGATGTCTCTGGCCTGTCGTCCACACCAGGAAACTGGTTCACCTGAACCAGATGTTTCTGGCCTGTCGTCCACACCAGGGACCTGGTTCACCTAAACCAGATGTTTCTGGCCTGTCGTCCACACCAGGAACCTGGTTCACCTAAACCAGATTTTTCTCGCCTGTCGTCCACACCAGAACCTGGTTCACCTAAACCAGATATCTCTGGCCTGTCGTCCACACCAGGAACCTGGTTTACCTGAACCAGATGTTTCGGGCCTGTCGTCCACACCAGGGACCTGGTTCACCTAAACCAGATGTTTCTTGCCTGTCGTCCACACCAGGAAACTGGTTCACCTGAACCAGATGCCTCTGGCCTGTCGTCCACACCAGGAACCTGGTTCACCTGAACCAGATGTCTCTGGCCTGTCGTCCACACCAGGAACCTGGTTCATCTAAACCAGATGTTTCTGGCCTGTCGTCCACACCAGGAACCTGGTTTACCTGAACCAGATGTTTCTAGCCTGTCGTCCACACCGGGAACCTGGTTCACCTAAGCCAGATGTTTCTGGCCTGTCGTCCACATAAGGGAACCTGGTTCACCTAAACCAGATGTTTCTGGCCTGTCGTCCACACCAGGAACCTGGTTCACCTGAACCAGATGTTTCTGGCCTGTCGTCCACACCAGGAACCTGGTTCACCTGAACCAGATGTTTCTGGCCTGTCGTCCACACCAGGAAACTGGTTCACCTAAACCAGATGTTTCTGGCCTGTCGTCCACACCAGGAAACTGGTTCACCTGAACCAGATGTTTCTGGCCTGTCATCCACACCAGGAAACTGGTTCACCTGAACCAGATGTTTCTGGCCTGTCATCCACACCAGGAAACTGGTTCACCTGAACCAGATGTTTCTGGCCTGTCGTCCACACCAGAACCTGGTTAACCTAAACCAGATATCTCTGGCCTGTCGTCCACACCAGGAACCAGGTTCACCTAAACCAGATGTTTCTGGCCTGTCGCCCACACCAGGAAACTGGTTCACCTGAACCAGATGTTTCTGGCCTGTCGTCCACACCAGGAAACTGGTTCACCTGAACCAGATGTTTCTGGCCTGTCATCCACACCAGGAAACTGGTTCACCTGAACCAGATGTTTCTGGCCTGTCGTCCACACCAGAACCTGGTTCACCTAAACCAGATATCTCTGGCCTGTCGTCCACAACAGGAACCAGGTTCACCTAAACCACATGTTTCTGGCCTGTCGTCCACACCAGGAACCTGGTTCACCTAAACCAGATGTTTCTGGCCTGTCGTCCACACCAGGAACCTGGTTCACCTAAACCAGATGTTTCTGGCCTGTCGTCCACACCAGAACCTGGTTCACCTAAACCAGATATCTCTGGCCTGTCGTCCACACCAGGAACCTGGTTTACCTGAACCAGATGTTTCTGGCCTGTCGTCCACACCAGGGACCTGGTTCACCTAAACCAGATGTCTCTGGCCTGTCGTCCACACCAGGAAACTGGTTCACCTGAACCAGATGTTTCTGGCCTGTCGTCCACACCAGGAAACTGGTTCACCTGAACCAGATGTTTCTGGCCTGTCGTCCACACCAGGAAACTGGTTCACCTGAACCAGATGTTTCTGGCCTGTCGTCCACACCAGGAACCTGGTTCACCTAAACCAGATGTTTCTGGCCTGTCGTCCACACCAGGAACCTGGTTCACCTAAACCAGATTTTTCTCGCCTGTCGTCCACACCAGAACCTGGTTCACCTGAACCAGATGTTTCTGGCCTGTCGTCCACACCAGGAAACTGGTTCACCTGAACCAGATGTTTCTGGCCTGTCGTCCACACCAGGAACCTGGTTCACCTAAACCAGATGTTTCTGGCCTGTCGTCCACACCAGGAACCTGGTTCACCTAAACCAGATTTTTCTCGCCTGTCGTCCACACCAGAACCTGGTTCACCTGAACCAGATGTTTCTGGCCTGTCGTCCACACCAGGAAACTGGTTCACCTGAACCAGATGTTTCTGGCCTGTCGTCCACACCAGGAACCTGGTTCACCTAAACCAGATTTTTCTCGCCTGTCGTCCACACCAGAACCTGGTTCACCTAAACCAGATATCTCTGGCCTGTCGTCCACACCAGGAACCTGGTTTACCTGAACCAGATGTTTCGGGCCTGTCGTCCACACCAGGAACCTGGTTCACCTAAACCAGATGTTTCTGGCCTGTCGTCCGCACCAGAACCTGGTTCACCTAAACCAGATATCTCTGGCCTGTCGTCCACACCAGGAACCTGGTTTACCTGAACCAGATGTTTCTGGCCTGTCGTCCACACCAGGGACCTGGTTCACCTAAACCAGATGTCTCTGGCCTGTCGTCCACACCAGGAAACTGGTTCACCTGAACCAGATGTTTCTGGCCTGTCGTCCACACCAGGAAACTGGTTCACCTGAACCAGATGTTTCTGGCCTGTCGTCCACACCAGGAAACTGGTTCACCTGAACCAGATGTTTCTGGCCTGTCGTCCACACCAGGAACCTGGTTCACCTAAACCAGAGGTTTCTGGCCTGTCGTCCACACCAGGAACCTGGTTCACCTAAACCAGATTTTTCTCGCCTGTCGTCCACACCAGAACCTGGTTCACCTAAACCAGATATCTCTGGCCTGTCGTCCACACCAGGAACCTGGTTTACCTGAACCAGATGTTTCGGGCCTGTCGTCCACACCAGGGACCTGGTTCACCTAAACCAGATGTTTCTGGCCTGTCGTCCACACCAGGAAACTGGTTCACCTGAACCAGATGTTTCTGGCCTGTCGTCCACACCAGGAAACTGGTTCACCTGAACCAGATGTATCTGGCCTGTCGTCCACACCAGGAACCTGGTTCACCTGAACCAGATGTTTCTGGCCTGTCGTCCACACCAGGAACCTGGTTTACCTGAACCAGATGTCTCTGGCCTGTCGTCCACACCAGGAACCTGGTTCACCTGAACCAGATGTTTCTGGCCTGTCGTCCACACCAGGGACCTGGTTCACCTAAACCAGATGTTTCTGGCCTGTCGTCCACACCAGGAACCTGGTTCACCTGAACCAGATGTTTCTGGCCTGTCGTCCACACCAGGAAACTGGTTCACCTGAACCAGATGTTTCTGGCCTGTCGTCCACACCAGGAAACTGGTTCACCTGAACCAGATGTTTCTGGCCTGTCGTCCACACCAGGAACCTGGTTCACCTGAACCAGATGTTTCTGGCCTGTCGTCCACACCAGGAACCTGGTTCACCTAAACCAGATGTTTCTGGCCTGTCGTTCACACCAGGAACCTGGTTTACCTGAACCAGATATTTCTGGCCTGTCGTCCACACCAGGAAACTGGTTCACCTGAACCAGATGTTTCTGGCCTGTCGTCCACACCAGGAAACTGGTTGACCTGAACCAGATGTTTCTGGCCTGTCGTCCACACCAGGAACCTGGTTCACCTAAACCAGATGTTTCTGGCCTGTTGTCCACACCAGGAACCTGGTTCACCTAAACCAGATATCTCTGGCCTGTCGTCCACACCAGGAACCTGGTTCACCTGAACCAGATGTTTCTGGCCTGTCGTCCACACCAGGAACCTGGTTCACCTAAACCAGATGTTTCTGGCCTGTTGTCCACACCAGGAACCTGGTTCACCTAAACCAGATTTTTCTCGCCTGTCGTCCACACCAGGAACCTGGTTCACCTAAACCAGATATCTCTGGCCTGTCGTCCACACCAGGAACCTGGTTTACCTGAACCAGATGTTTCTGGCCTGTCGTCCACACCAGGGACCTGGTTCACCTAAACCAGATGTCTCTGGCCTGTCGTCCACACCAGGAACCTGGTTCACCTGAACCAGATGTTTCTGGCCTGTCGTCCACACCAGGAAACTGGTTCACCTGAACCAGATGTTTCTGGCCTGTCGTCCACACCAGGAACCTGGTTCACCTAAACCAGATGTTTCTGGCCTGTCGTCCACACCAGGAACCTGGTTCACCTAAACCAGATGTTTCTGGCCTGTCGTCCACATGAGGTGTTTCTTGAATCCTGAAAACAGGTTTTTTGAACACGGGTCCCAGAATGTGGAAATTCTAAAACCCGGGCTCGTGCCGTCCAACCCCCCGGATTGTGGACGGCAAAGACAATCATCTGTGGAACAAAGATTAGGTAATCCCCCCCCCCCCCCCCCCCCCCGACCACCACCACCATGGTCCGTGATGTCATCAAATAACCACAGCAATCAGAAGGAGCATAGCCATAGACCTATATAAATAGAATAGTTTAAGTTTAAGAGCAGAAGTCCACGTCTAAATTTCTATGTGCTCAGTCTTCTGTGTTTTTGGTGTGTTTGGTGAGTCACAGCGCCCCTAAAGGCCTGGACTGTGTACTACAAGCCCTGAAACCTCGTGTTGATCCAAGTTCATAGTGACGTGTGGACGGAGGTTTTTTTAAGAACCTGGGGGGGGGGGGATTATTTTGGCTCATGTGAATGTGGCCGGAGGTTTTGAGAGATATTTTCGAGTTTAAAATATCACTCACCACTGAGACGTTTAACAGGGCACAGATCATGTGACATGGTTATTGTTTCCATCTTCTCATCAAAGCAAAGAGATTTTTGCTTGACCTTTCAATGAAAATTCATACGCTATAGGTTAATTAGCGCTACACTGTTGCAGTACACAGTGGATGAATTTGTCCTACCAACACGTTCACAGTGGGACACGAGCTGCCCTCTGACAATCACACTCTTATCACCTTGTCAATGAAAACTGCTGAAGAGAAAATGTGCCTGTTCTTTTCTGTTCCACTGCAGCAGTCCTATCTGTTTTCATCCCGTTGCCTGTTACTCCCACGTTCGTGCTTTCAGGAGCCGGGGCCGTCCAACGTGACCCTGAAGACGAGCACAGTGGCCATGTGGCTCAGTGTTGTTGCCTTTACTGTTGTGAGATCAGTCGTACTTTCATCATATATCTTGTTCAATCTCCTGGTCGCCCCCTTTTGACTCACAGCAGCCCACCCATTCCTTTTGTCAAACACAATGTTTCTAAATATGTTCATGCGATGCGTAAAATATAGATTTTTTGTTTGACTCAAACTTTAAATTCAATATACTCTGTGTGGGGACACTGCTCAGACATCCACTAATATATCTCTTTCCCCATCACTCATTTTCTGCCTTTGCTCTCTTTGTAAGTGGTGACTGTTCAAGGACTCAACTCACCACACTGGTCCGACATGTTTTAATTTCACTGTGACTTAAGGGGTCTTCATGATCTAAACCCTTAAACAGCCGATAGTGCACAAGGCACCTGGAAACACAAGGTTTTCAGGATTCTGGCATTATTTTGTTTTCATGAACTAATTACTAGTTAAAGGTTGAAAATGATCACTTAAAGTTTAGTTGACTAGTTTTTGTTGGTACTCATAGGAACATTTTTTTTATTTGCCAACAGGTGTTGCAGCCCTCGACTCAGAGGTATCAGGCAAGATTGGCCTCCGTGCTGTTATTTATTATTTCTCAACAACCATCATCGCAGTTATTCTTGGTAAGTTTTGATTTTTCTTTAAAAACCTTAATTATCTCCTATTGTTTCCATTTGTTTGACCATTTAAGGGCCTTGAATACAAATCCTTGACAATATTGTAAAAATAATTAAAAATAAGTTTTCTGTTATTCATGTCATATGTACATCATCCAGCTACAGGTGATTATATAAAAAAGCTAAAGTTTTCATGAAAATTTAGAGTGTGAAAGTAAAAATGATTGTAATTTTTTTAGTTACTTTCCAATTATTCATTGCTATTAAACTATATGACAGTCGATATGATAGTCATAATGATTCTTTGTACCTGTAGAACTATATATACAAAAGAAGATATCAAATCAGTCTTATAACATATCATTAAATAAGTATTTGCAGTTTCTGGATGTAACGGTCACATTTTTCGGTGGTGTCGTTTGCAGGAATTATTTTGGTGATGACCATTAAGCCAGGAGTTTCTCAGACAGCCGAGCACATCGACAGAGCCGGGACGACGCCCAACGTCACCACGGTGGACACACTTCTGGACCTCCTCAGGTAATCTACCGCCACGCCAAAATGCAGATGTAAGCCAGACACAAAAAGTAAACAAATTGCTCCTTGGCAGAAACTTTAGACCACTGGGAAAATCCAGTGACAAATTGGCGAGGGTCCATGTCCGCTTCAACATCCATTGACATGCCATGTGTGACTATTTGGAGAACGCGGCGAGATAACTTCAAGCTTTAGTTCCACTCAACTGAAAGTGCTAGCATTTGAAGAGATACTTAATACTAGGGATGAGCCGGATAAAGCATTTTTTATGAGCACGAGCATAATAAGAGTAAAACTCGCATCCGTGCTCCTGCTGAAGGAAAATCCTCATGTGGTAAGTGACAGTCTTCACACTGTGATTGGCCCGTCACACACACAACTCTCTGCAGCAGCTTGGACACACAGAGAGTGACTGTTGTTCTCTTCAGTCCTCCTCAGGTTTTCTTCAGCTCGCCTCTATTTCGGTTTGTATGATATTTAAAGTTTCTTGGTGAACTTGTTTCGTAACGTACGTGGTGCATTAGACAAGACCGAGCTGAAAACGCCTCGTGTCGCGTCGGACACTGCCTCCACTACGGTTGTGTTTAAAAAAAAAAGACCATCAGTTTGCTCTTAGTGTGGCTGGTGATGTAAAGTCAGTTGAAAACTTTGCTCGTACTGAACGTGGTGCTTTTGAGAACACAGTGAACAAGGCTGACATGTTAATTCCCTGTTTGCCTCCACTGGATGTTTACATGAATCACCAGGTTCACACACGTCATTAAAAAATAAACATGTGTGTAAGCAAGTGTGTACGTGTATGTGTGTAAGTGGTCTTACAGACCACTTACACACATACACACATATAGCTGAACACACAAAGTAGCCTATATTAATATGTTTATTGTGTATGGCTGTTCATAAAAATGAATACAATATACATATTACAAATTAAGCTTTATATACTGCAGATAGTATGTAGTTTTTTTTATATATAAAATATTGAATCTCGATTCTGAGGCTGTTCTGTAAATAGTTTTCAAATAAACAATAAATAAAGCAATTTCTGATCAATCTGTATCAATTTCTGATTGTAAAATAATGAACCAATTTAAGCCCCACCCAGTTTCACTTGAACCACGCCCACTTCCGGTTTAGGCAACGCCCACTCCGAGTACAGATACTGATACAGATCATTTAGACGGTTGAACAGATACAGATACTGCAAAGTGGAGTCTTTGTAGACTTAAAATTGATTTATAAAGTACTGCATGAATTGGCTCCTGTTCATCAGCTAAAGAAACAACCTTGACCGTGTCACTGGAGGCTCTGGAGAGGTGACTGTTACCTTCCTCTGTGCAGGAGCACTTTCAGTAAGGCGGCCTGGTCAGTAAGGAGTGCGAGTGCATGGAACTCAGGACCTGAGGAGGTTAAACTGGTTATAACGTACAAGGCCTTCACAAAAATGTTTTAAATGTGGCTTATCAACACATACAGTTGCCAACACTAAAAGATAAGCCTGTTTTGATGTTGTGATCAAATGTTATGTTGTGATGCTGTATTTTCTTAAATGTACAGTGTTTGCATATGTATTTTACTGTTTGCCTATTTTTTATTGTAGATATATTTTATGGCCTTTTTACATCATGGCCAGGGGACTACAGACGCCTTCTGGCTAATTCTGGCTTTTGTAACCATGTGTAACCATGTGTTTTATGAAATTGCACTGTCCCCTTTTGAATAAAGAAATAAGAATAAGTCCAACTTCCACATGACGAGTGACGTCAGTGACGTGATGGAAGAACATCCCAAGAAGACAGCAGCTCATTTATCAACATCTAAAATCTTTCATTAAGTCAAAGTTAGCAACATGTGGCCGGCAGATCTTTTTCCAGAAAGTATGAACCGACTGTATACAACTGATCTCTGGTTACCTGAAGAGCTGCAGTAGCTTCCTCCAACCATCAGGTACATTTGCACTGCTGGCTGCAACGAGTGCACTGAAACCTGAACATGCAGAGGAATGTTGTGTTCAGTCATTAGTACAGATTCAATGGTACTTGAATCAAAGAGTCTTTGTCTCTGCACAGATTGAGTAGCATCTTGTGGTGGAGGCAGTGTGACGCTGAGGAGAAGCAGCAGCTCTCTCTTTGGAAGAAACATGAAGATTTAAGGGGAAAAAAAGCGAGTGACTTTTCGTTTAAAATCCTAAATTACAAGATAAATAACATTTGGCACAACTAGTTACAGGAATAGAGACATTCTGCCTTTGGAAGATGTTTCAATCATAATTTGATTTAACAATGGTAAAAACCATTGATAAGAACCACTTTCACATGTACATCATCTGTACAGACTTAAAACACACAACATAAACAACGAAAAAAGACATTTGAAACAAACATGGGCTCTTCTCTCTGTCTGCTCTGCAAAGTTGACTACCTTTTGGTTAAACTCACTGATCTCTGTGACTGAGTACACAACAAGTTGCACCAACTCTGCTCATTGACAACACTCAAACAAGCAGAGTAGCGTGAGTCTGTTGCTATTGTGACGCTTTGGTTCCTGGCTTTATCAAGTAAAGAAACGTGGCAGCTCTTCTAGAGATGGTGTTCTTCACTTGGCAAGTGATGGATCGGCTGGTTTTTAATGCCTCTTCTCGTTTTGATCAAATTTGAACGAATCGTTCAAAACCCGCGAGTCACTTTACGGAACGGTGACTCACGAGTTATCACGTTCATTATCTTGTTCACTGAGTCATTCTTGCTCCAGCCTCCAGCTGCAGAGAGGAAAATATAAATGTCACTGTTCTGCTAATTGTCTAACTCCATTACTCACTTTAGTCGCCCTGTGAGAAAAGCAGCTGTAATGCTAAAAGAGCTGCTAAAAGCAGCGAGTCGCGAAGCAGAGGCTGGGTTCTCAGAGGTGGACTCGTCCATTACCCAAGCTGAAGTCACCGAGGTTGTTGTGAGGCTCCTCGGTGGTAAGGCACCGGGAGTGGATGAGATTCGCCCGGAGTTCCTTAAGTCTCTGGATGTGCAGGGACTGTCGTGGCTGACTCGTCTCTGCAACATCGCGTGGCGGGCGGGGACAGTACCTCTGGACTGGCAGACCGGGGTGGTGGTCCCTCTCTTCAAGAAGGGGGATCGGAGGGTGTGTTCCAACTACAGAGGGATCACACTCCTCAGCCTCCCCGGGAAAGTCTATTCCAGGGTACTGGAGAGGAGGGTCCGGCCGTTAGTCGAACCTCGGATCAAAGAGGAACAATGCGGTTTTCGTCCTGATGGTGGAACACTGGACCAGCTCTATACCCTCCACCAGGTTCTCCTGGTGGTGGAACACTGGACCAGCTCTAGACCCTCCACCAGGTTCTCCTGATGGTGGAACACTGGACCAGCTCTATACCCTCCACCAGGTTCTCCTGATGGTGGAACACTGGACCAGCTCTAAACCCTCCACCAGGTTCTCCTGATGGTGGAACACTGGACCAGCTCTATACCCTCCACCAGGTTCTCCTGATGGTGGAACACTGGACCAGCTCTATACCCTCCACCAGGTTCTCCTGATGGTGGAACACTGGACCAGCTCTAAACCCTCCACCAGGTTCTCCTGATGGTGGAACACTGGACCAGCTCTATACCCTCCACCAGGTTCTCCTGATGGTGGAACACTGGACCAGCTCTATACCCTCCACCAGGTTCTCCTGATGGTGGAACACTGGACCAGCTCTATACCCTCCACCAGGTTCTCCTGATGGTGGAACACTGGACCAGCTCTATACCCTCCACCAGGTTCTCCTGATGGTGGAACACTGGACCAGCTCTATACCCTCCACCAGGTTCTCCTGATGGTGGAACACTGGACCAGCTCTATACCCTCCACCAGGTTCTCCTGATGGTGGAACACTGGACCAGCTCTATACCCTCCACCAGGTTCTCCTGATGGTGGAACACTGGACCAGCTCTATACCCTCCACCAGGTTCTCCTGATGGTGGAACACTGGACCAGCTCTATACCCTCCACCAGGTGCTTGAGGGTTCGTGGGAGTTCGCCCAACCAGTTCACATGTGTTTTGTGGATCTGGAGAAGGCGTTCGACCGCGTCCCCCGAGATGTCCTGTGGGGGGTGCTCCGGGAGTACGGAGTCTGGGGCCCTTTGTTAAGGGCAGTTTGGTCCCTGTACACCCAGAGCAGGAGTCTGGTTCGCATTGCCGGCAGTAGGTCGGACCTGTTCCCTGTGCACGTTGGCCTCCGACAGGTCTGTCCTTTGTCACCAGTTCTGTTCATCACATACATGGACAGAATTTCTAGGCACAGCCGGGGGCCGGAGGGGGTCCGGTTTGGGGACCACGGGATCTCATCTCTGCTATTTGCAGATGATGTGGTTCTGTTGGCTTCATCGAACCTGGACCTTCAGCGTGCACTGACGCGGTTCACAGCCGAGTGTGAAGCAGCTGGGATGAAGATCAACACCATGATTCTCCACCAGAAAAAGGTGTCTTGCCCCCTCCAGGTCAGTGGAGTACCCTTGTCCGAAGTGGAGGAGTTTAAGTATCTTGGGGTCTTGTTCACGAGTGGGGGAAAGATGGAGCGTGAGATCGACAGGCGGATCGGTGCAGCGTCTGCAGTTATGCGGACGTTATATCGGTCCGTCGTGGTGAAGAAGGAGCTTCCGTAGGGTGGCTGGGCGCACTCTCAGAGATAGGGTGAGGAGCTCGGAGGAGCTCGGTGTAGAGCCCTAACCCTAACCCGGATAAACGGCAGAAAATGGATGGGTGGAATGAGTTCAGAGACTTTCTTGTTGATTTTGCTGGGTTCCACCTGACCAATGGGTGGAGGGAGGTTGAATCTGAGGTGGGTTTTCACATCAGGTGTGACATTTCCAGGTTAGTTGCCAACATTAGGGGCATCGTCCTGGTTGAGGTGTACAAATTGGATTTATGGTCCTTTGTTCCAAGAGAAACATGTGCTCTGGGTTTCTTTGTCTGCAGCTATGAGCTCAGGCAACAATTATAGCACCTGCTCTTTTGAACATCCTGCTGTACAGTCAACCACTGCTCCACCGTACTGCCACAGAACATTTCTGATGTGGGACCTCTTCAAAACTAAACATGTCTGTATTTGATTGTTTTCTGTCAATACACAAAGATATTGTTTGTGGCTGAGCTGACCTGTTCATCTGTACTATATTCTTTGTTTTCCATATCAACAGAAACATGTTTCCAGAAAATCTGGTTCAGGCTTGTTTCCAACAGGTAAAATACTTTTTATTTAATTTCTCTTCATTAAAATTTAATTTAAATTCACGTTGGCAGTTTCATGAGTAAAAACTTTGAAATGTAAAGTTTAACGTGATGTGAACTTTTTATTCTAGTACAAAACAAAGCGCAAAGAACTGACGTCTGTAAAGATTTCCTCCAACGCCACCGGCAACGTCACAATTCCACCTCTTTCAACCAGTCTTCTGGCAGCTGTTGAGGTCGGCGTTCACAAACCGTTCATGTTTTATTCTTCAGTGTATCGTCACTGACTGTTTGTTTGAAAAGTACCGTCTGGCTCTTGACTGTGTTTGACTGAATAAATCATCTCATTTCCTCTCTTGCTAGAACGTCACCAAGGAGTATAAAATCGTTGGCACATACTCTGACGGGATCAACGTGTTGGGAATCATCGTCTTCTGTGTCGCTTTTGGTCTCGTCATCGGGAAAATGGGAGAAAAAGGTCGAATCCTCCTGGAATTCTTTGATGCCCTGAATGAGGCAACCATGAAATTGGTCCAGATAATTATGTGGTACGTGTGAAAGATAGCGTCAAGACATTTTTACTGAATTACACATTTAGTTAAAATTGCTTCCATAGAAAGATTTAAGTCTTTTATAATGACGACCCAGTGTTACTCCAGATTGGTGGATATTTTTTGTAGTGAAAAATGTATATTTTATTTTCATAGCATCCATTAGATGTATGTTTCTGATCCTGACCTTTTTCTTTCAACGTACATACATTAAGCTTTCTCAGTAAACCAGGGTTTCCTCGTGGCTTATATGGGTTGCTGTGGCGTTGCTATGGAGTTGCTATGGCGTTGCTATGGACACTATTAACAATGAACCAGAATTAAGTTGATGTTGTGCCAAGGCTCTTAAAACTACAGTTGTACATTCAACCACAAATACACTTCTGTGCATTTAATAATGACTTCTGTTTGATTTTCAAAACAAACTAAATCTTTTAAAAAAATAATGAAAAAGATCCAAAAATTGTTGCCAGTGTAGCAGGAACGGGAGTCAGAGGCGCCGTGTCAAAAGACGGTGCCACTATGCAAACTGCCATACTGTGAATTTTGTCACATATTTGTCACTGGAAAAGCTATTCAAACAAATCTAAACCCAGAATCTTCTGTTAAATTACAGCAATTTCCCACTGAAAACAGAAGGGGTGTCTGCCATGTTTTGTCTTTCTGTTGGGAGTAACTTAGCAGTTTTGAAGTTAAAGCTGGAAAAAAGAATAGCGAAAAAGAAAATGTAAAATGTATCTTGTAATAGCGTTTAAGTATGAGAAATGCAAAAAAAATAAGTTGTAATCAATCAAAGATGTTGTAAAATAGATTGTTACCATAAAGTTCTCCCAGTATTTTGCATGATCTGGAGCACATACCTGATATCTCGTATTCATGAAGTCAAACACTCTTCGTTTGTGTTCCTTGCTGTCCTCATG
The DNA here is from genome assembly GCF_963422515.1 of Blennius ocellaris. Lineage (NCBI taxonomy): Eukaryota > Metazoa > Chordata > Actinopteri > Blenniiformes > Blenniidae > Blennius > Blennius ocellaris. The sequence continues at coordinate 2,847,606 of NC_137672.1, forward strand.
TGTGCACGCAATGTCAAGTTGACATGCTTTTACACACACAAAACATATTTCTATGGATGGTTAAAACACCTGGAGGGCAATTTGTTTCAGACTCAACATAGCAGTCAAAACAAACAAACCATAACATTGGAAGAAAGTTTTAAATACTTAATTTACATGAAGATGGAAGATGTATAGCAGAAGTGAGACACAACGGAGAGAAAGTAAAGACATGATGAGGCAAAAGGCATTCCCAATCAAGCACCTAAGACCAAAGAAAGTAAGAAACAACTTGACAACAGGAAAAGAGCAAACTGTTTTTCCCTCAGTGGCAGTTACTATTTCACTAGTGCAATAAACTATAATATTTCAAGAAACACTATAATAATCAAATAAAATAAAATCACTGTAGATTCACCAAGACTAAATAATTACTACCAGATAGTTTAGAAAGCTGGTAGGATGATAGTTTGTGCTTTTTGAATATTTGCTAGATATGCTGATATGCTATATAACCTGGTGGTGGCAGTACTCCAACACACACTGTGTTTTGTTTCAGCTACATGCCAATCGGGATCCTGTTCCTTATTGCTGCCAAGATAATTGAAGTGGAGGACTGGGAAATCTTCAGGAAGATGGGTCTTTATATGGTCACGGTGCTGAGTGGGTAAGATGTCCTCTTACAGACAATTCGTCTTTATTTATATAGCAACGGGTTCTTGTTGGAGTTTGATGGCTGCAGTGAATGATGATTTTTGTGTCAGTCCAGAGAAGGAGTCCAGGACTTTTAAAATTGTTCAGCCTGTAGCAATGAAAGTTTCAGTCATGGACGTTTACACGACAATGAAAACAAGTGTTTGCAAAGCTTTCTACACTTTTGGGTCTGTTTAGGTTTATAGTGTATCCTTCTCTGCACACGCCTGTGTGGTTTCATTACAAAATCAAGCAGCAGCGCCCTCCAGTGGCCCGGCATGCTAACTACATCATTGTCAGTGTGTCCGCTGCTGCAGTTGAAATGCAACTTTTTTTTTTTTTTTAAGCGCTGAAACGTTGTCATGTAAATGGGCTATAATCTATTTGAATCCATCACATGCTGAGGTGTAAATCTCCTCCCAATGTGTCAGGCTAAGGTTCAGAAGAAAACCTGTCTGACTACATTGGACCTATTTCCTACATCTAGAGAGAACCTTAGAGTCTCTCAGACCTCGTTGAAGAATCAATACTTTGAGTTAAAGTGTAAGTTAAAGTTCTATCTTTACATCTCAAGCTTGTTCCTACTACGGCCACATGCTTGCTCCTTTAACAATAAAGACGTTATTGTAGTAAAGTGTGTTTCTCTGCTCTTGATTTCTGTCAAATACTTTGTTTCACCAATGTTGAGCATGTGATTCATTGTCTAACAATTTACTGGATTTCATGACTGTGTCTGCTCTCTTCAGCCTCGCTATCCATGCCACTGTCTGTCTGCCACTCATCTTCTTCATCATCGTGAGGAAGAATCCATACACGTTCACACTGGGGATGGCTCAGGCTCTGGTCACGGCGCTCATGATCTCCTCCAGGTCAGAACGATTGACGTGCTTTAGGACATCCAGAGAGGCGGAGAGTGAAGGCGACTGATGACTGGCCCTGGTTTTGGTTTCCAGCTCTGCGACGCTGCCTGTTACCTTCCAATGTGCCGAGGAGAACAATCGCATTGACAAGAGAATCACCCGCTTTGTCCTGCCGGTCGGCGCGACCATCAACATGGACGGCACGGCGTTATACGAGGCGGTGGCGGCCATCTTCATCGCTCAGCTGAACGACTACGCTTTGGATGTCGGCCACATTGTCACAATTAGGTGAGATGTTGTGATATCGCAGTGTCTCACCTGCTGGGCCACCGTCGCCTCGAATGTCCGAGACGCAGGATTGAATCCAGCAGGACGCTTTATATTGTTCAAGCTGACACTGCTGCTGGTTTTATCGTTCTGCTGGGATCTTCACCTTGGTGGTTCCTTCCTGTTCCTGTTCTTTCCTGTTGTCACATCATGTGGATACTACAAAAAGCTTTTCAGATGGTAGATTAGTAGGTGCTAAACAGCCAGCATCCTCTTCCATCACCCGCTTTTCTGGAAAAAAACAATATGTCTCTTGAAGATTTTGTGGTTCCACAGTTTACCTGAGAAAGTGCAACAGGCAGACAGTACTGTCACTGTGAGTATAATCCTAGTGAAATGGCAGCATTATGTTCCGTAATGATTCTTGCTGACGTGTGTTTTTATGCCATCAATCAAAGGGACGGCACAGACTGTCCCTTCACCCCCCCACTAGAACTTTTCTACATTTTGTCACATTAGAGCCACAATGGTAAACGCATTCACGCCGATCCCCCTAAAAAAGATCCAGTGTAACCGATGGCCTTCACAAGTCACCTGATGAGTAAATAGAGTCCATCTGTGTGTAATCCCATGTGTATAAATACATCGTATCCTTGTCTTCATATGACTTCTTATAAATCTTTAACAGCTTTTCACAAGGAAAGACTGCAGCTTGACGGCATTGTGCTTCAGAAGCATGAATCTGATATTAACATCTGGATTCTATTGTACATTCAAACTTCATACAAGAAATATAGTCTCTTTATTTATTTCAGTTGTCCTCCCTTTGTTGGAACATTTAGAAACATAAAGACAAAAGATTTCTGGGCCAAAGTTTTGCATCCTGTGCAAAGTGGCGGTAGGTAACGATGTCTTGCTGTTTTCTTGGTTTCTCAGTATAACTGCCACAGTTGCCAGCATCGGAGCTGCAGGAGTCCCGAACGCCGGGCTCGTCACCATGGTGATCGTGCTAACGGCTGTCGGGTTACCAGCAAGTGACGTCACTCTCATAGTTGCTGTAGATTGGCTGTTGTGAGTTGTTTTTTTCGTCTTTCTTAACCCTCCTTTACTATCAAAGCTTTATATTTGAAGATGTGGAAACCCTGTGGATTTACTTTGACTCGTGTTTTTACAGGGATCGCTTCCGCACGATGATCAATGTCCTGGGCGATGCTTATGGTGCTGGTATTGTTCAGAAACTATCGAAGAGGGAACTGGAAAGGATGGATCTCATATCGGATGTGGACGTGGCCAACCCTTTCGCCCTGGAATCCAGTTTGGATGATGTGGAATGTGAGAAGAAATCCTACGTCAACGGAGGCTTCACTGTCGACAAAACAGACGCCATCTCATTTACTGAAACTTCTCAGTTTTGATTGTTGAATTGTTCACAGAAAGTGCCATATTTCTGTCGATGTGATGCAGAAAACCTTCTACTGTTTATCATCAGCATTACAACAGACAAACCATCCAACCAGTCGCCAAGGCTCAGACATCAGCATCCATCAGGCTTGTCTTAGATAATCACCTCCGTGTTGATCACAGCTACATGAAAGCGCTTCCTACTCACAAATTGTGCCAAGATCAAGAGAAGTTAGTCTTCTCCTTTGTTTAAAACATAAATTCAAAGATAGAGAAAAGTGCATATACGTTTGCAGGTGTGCATGTGTGTTTGAGATTTTGAGAGGATTAATTTTTTGGGTGTTCTGACTAAATGATGCTTGAGTGAATGAACAATAAGAGTTACTGTTGACGAATGAGGTATTTGGGCTACATTAGACACTGCTTGTGTATTCTGTAAATTCAAACTGTGCTAAGCAAACAATTTTTCATGAATTTGCATGAAGCAATATTTTAAAGAAATTCTTATCGCTGGCTGCAAATGTATTTTCTGTGGTGGATTTACCAGAGAGTGGACAAGGTTGACTGAAGCCCAATAAACACTGTGAAATTTAAGAACTTTTACAGAACTAAGTGACACATCTTCTAATATATTTTCTGCAGTTTAGGGGTTGCGGGGGACAACCACACACTCTAATATATAGCCAGAAGAAGACACCTGGGAAAAGCAGCGACCATCCAAACTCAACAGTCCCTTGCTGAGACCCACAAACATGAAAGAAATCGTGAAAGATCAATGGTTTTACTAAGAACAATGAGATTTGGGAGACATGTAGAAGATGCCGTGTTAGAACCCAATCTGTACCCATGACCAGCAATGTTAAATAATATAATGCAATAAAACCCAAAATGTAATAACCGGTCGACAATGTAACAAAAGTACTGAGCCCACAATGTAATTTAAATTTTTTTGAATAAAATTCCAAATGTAACAACTGGCCAATAATGTACCAAGATGCTGATCCCAAAACTTCAGTTACATTGTGTGGCAGGCAAAATATTTCCCCCCTAATATTGTAATACTTTTATTACATGATAAAGTGAGTCGATGATTTCTGGTTTGTACTTGACCGTAAAACTGCTTCAATTTGAAAAACACTTAAAGAATAAGCTCTAAAAGTTTGGACTACTTGCTGATACATATATCTATATACAGTTTATGGTGTTTATGTATGATTGCAAGTCATCTGTTCTCTATAATCTGTAATCTACTTTGACAATGACCAGTACACAAATAATGTACAAGCATTAATCACATCAAGATCACACTTAGATTCTTGTTAAATCTTGTTACATTATCGACCAGTTATTACATTTCAGGTTTTATTACGTTATATTTTACAACAATTTGGGTCGTTGTTCCATATCGGGCTCCAACATGTCCAGATGAAAACATCTGCATGCTTGGACATTTTATTAGACAGACGGGTAGTTCAGTAAAACAGGAAGTGATTTGAAAGTGCTCGACATGCTATAATCTGCCTTAAACTTGACATGTTTCATCAAAGGCCTGTCCTGAACACATGTCCATTCAGTCATAGCCCCACCTTGTGGGAGCAGGAATTGGACATTTTAGACACTTTAATGCAGGGTTCGAATTACAACGTGGCTTTCGGGGGAGCCCTATTTTCCGATCAGACCTCTCAAGTTTGTAGAAGCGTGAGATTTTTTTTTTTGCGCGCGTCGTGACTCACGACGGGAGACGCAGCGGTTGCACAGAAGAGATTTTCGGAAATAGTAGGCCTAGCCTACTGTAGGCCTGATGAGCGAATAAACTCACAACATTGACATCATTTTATTACTATTATTTATTTCAGGAACCTGATGAAGCTTAACCCATAGAAAATATAAATATATATGCGAAAATTGCCAGTGTTTTTAGAGCTCCCCCTAAATTTTTCAAATTAGGCTTTCGGGGGAGCTCAGCTCCCCTTAGCTCCCCCGTAATTCAAACTCTGCTTTAATGTATGTTTGGTATTCCACATTTCCATCACATTCTGATGTACAACAAACCTCAGCATGCAGCACGTTCCACCGTGTGTGGGTGGGGGGCCTCATCGCTAATTGCAGCTTTAGTTATTGATGACTAGGGCCTGAGCACAGAAAGTGCAGGGACTCTGCAGGCAAGGACCAGATTTTTTTTTTACCTTTGTTTCTTTATTTCTTATTGTTATCGACCAGGCAACCAAAGAGGGTTTGAGGTGTATATTGGCATGTTAAACGTATGTACTGGATTTTAGGCCAATGTACTGATTGCTGATCCAAGCTTTGTGGAAGCTTCAACACTTCGACAAACATGTTTCATCAATCTGGGCTTTAATGATACACATGCTGGAGTAAGACATCCAGTGGTTGATAAAATGAAGTGCAATTAAAGTGCAATGTCCCTATAAAATTTCCAGCTGAGGAGTTTTAGATCTTCTACACAGAATCGATCTTTAGACATTCTTGCTCTAATAAAAATGAATTGATCTCATTGATGGACATCTGGTCCTGAAGAAACATCAACATCCAAAACAGAAGCATAGAGGACTGATATAAATGGCAACATTTCAAAGACAATTGGAATACACAAATCGCTAACCTGAAGTCAAAATAAAACTAGTACAACACACCTGGTTAATGCCAACTTATGCAGTATAACATCTGTAAAGGTAAATAAACATTGTGGCAATATACCTAATATATGCTACAAATGTAGTGAAGTTCAAGACTCATTTATACACTGCATTTGCAAAAATTAGGAAATTCTGGCAGAAGATTAGCAGCTGGATTGAACCCATCTTATCTGCTACTGATATCAGTCAGATCTCAATCTGAAATCCAAATGATATAAATTAATTGATTTGTCAACATTGCAAGCAAAGCAATGAATAGTTTTTAACTGGAAGAAAAGTTCTGCACCTACAATTAGTGCTCAGATAAAGAATATGGCTCAATGCACGTCAAAGGATAGAATGATCAATATTTTAACAGACATTGAGAGGAGCCATGGTGGTTCAGTCACCTGATAAGGACGCCCCCTGGTGGCCCCCCTTTAGGGGTTTACCAGGAACGTCAAACTGGGAGGAGGCCCCGGGGTCACTGGAGGGATCAGGTCTCTGGGTTGGACTTGGAGCGGCTCAGGGTCCCCGGAGGGGCTGGAGGACGTGGCAGTGGACAGAGACGTCTGGGCCTATTGGCTCTCTGCACGGCCACCTTGACACCATAGAGATCAATAGGTGAAGAAGATGGATGGATGGATGGATGGATGATGGAAATTGGAAGTCTACAATAATATTTGGAAACAATTTGGTGATTTCATAAGAAGTGATGATGATAAAAGAGCTTCTATGCAACAATATTAAGATTTATTTTGAAAAGGCAACTGGAACACACAGCAATACATTCTAATTATTGTTGCAGTCATGTACTCCCTACCTAATATTAAGTACTGTTAAAAAGATGATTGGAGCCCAACACAAATAAAAGACGATACCACGATTTGTACCTGCAAGCGAACCATTCTTTGCTGGAGGATTGTTTCCTGGTTTTTGATTCCACATTGTCTGCCATTACTTCTGGAGTGTCGATCGTCTTTTCCAGGTCCTTGCATCTATTCAACAGACCATTATATTGCAGCTCAAGGTCATCAGTCTGGAAGAGTGTGGTCTGGTCTTTGGGGGAACTGCTCTGTCGGTACAAAGGAGTCACTGACTCTGACTGGCAAGAGGGACAGGACTGTTGACTTAGCCAAAGTATCGTTCAGCTGTCAAAAATTAAGCACAATGAGGCTCGGAGAGTATAAAGGTGCACCTCAAAAGATTTTAGTATCATGAAAATGTTCAATATTTTATGTCACTCATTACAGTCAAACCCATATATGATAGAGGTTCATGACACAGAGTGAAATATTTCAAGCCTTTATTTCTTGAAATGTTGATGATTATGGCTTATGACAACCCAAAATTCAATGTCTCAGAAAATTTTAATATTGTGGAAAAGTTCAGTTTTGGAAAGTCATGGTGTCACACCCTCATCAGTTAATGAACACCTGCAAAGGTTTTCTGAGCCTTAAAATGGTCCCAGTCTGGGTCAGTCGGCGACACAATCCTGGGGAAGACTGTTGACTGGACACATGTCCAGAAGACAGTCATTGACCCCGTCCACAAGGAGGGTAAGCCACAATAGGTCCTTGCGAAAGAAACTGCTTGTTCACAGAGTGAAAAGGGTGGGAGTCGACCGCAGCCTTCAGAGGATTGTCAAGCAAAATGCATTCAAGAACTTGAGGGAGCTTCACAACGAGTGGACTGAGGCTGGAGTCAGAGCATCAAGAGCCGCTCTGCACTGACCAATCCTAGACAAGAGCCGCTCCGCACTGACCAATCCTAGACAAGAGCTGCTCCTCACTGACCAATCCTAGACAAGAGCTGCTCCTCACTGACCAATCCTAGACAAGAGCTGCTCCTCACTGACCAATCCTAGACAAGAGCCGCTCCGCACTGACCAATCCTAGACAAGAGCCGCTCCTCACTGACCAATCCTAGACAAGAGCCACTCCTCACTGACCAATCCTAGACAAGAGCCGCTCCTCACTGACCAATCCTAGACAAGAGCCGCTCCGCACTGACCAATCCTAGACAAGAGCCGCTCCGCACTGACCAATCCTAGACAAGAGCCGCTCCGCACTGACCAATCCTAGACAAGAGCTGCTCCGCACTGACCAATCCTAGACAAGAGCTGCTCCTCACTGACCAATCCTAGACAAGAGCTGCTCCGCACTGACCAATCCTAGACAAGCGATACACATGTGGCATTCCTGGTGACAGGAAACTCCTAAACCAGAGACAACGTCAGAAGCGTCTTACCTGGGCTGTGGAGAAAAAGAACCAGGGCCTCAGTTCTGAAGCTGCTGAAGCTCTGAACAGGTCCTGGAAGATGGAAGTGGACGTTGCTGACCAGGGCCTCAGTTCTAAAGCTCTGCACCACCCTGTGCTCTGCAGCTGCAGACAGACGACCTCCTCCACCCTCCTCCTCCACCTCGTCCTCCCTCCTCCTCCTCCTCCTCCTCCTCCTCCACGTCCTCATCCTCCTCCTCCTCCCTCTCCTCCTCCTCCTCCACATCATCCTCCTCTCCTCCTCCTCCTCCTCCCTCCTCCTCCTCCTCCTCCTCCACGTCATCCTCCTCTCCTCCTCCTCCTCCTCCTCCTCCTCCTCCTCCTCCTCCTCCTCCTCCTCCTCCACGTCATCCTCCTCCTCCTCCTCCTCCACTCTCCTCCTCCACCCTCCTCCTCCTCCTCCTCCTCCACCTCATCCTCCTCCTCCTACTGCTCCTCCTCCTCCACCTCTCTAGTGACGGAGGATAAAACACTGAGTCTTTCCACCGTCACTGTTCAAACATCTAATTCCTCCATTTAATACCAGATAAACTTTATCAGTCTGAGTCGCCACCAAAACGTCTCTTCCTCTCCGTCACTCTGACTCACTGGAGTTACAACCATGGAGGTGTTGGTGACCAGCAGTGACCTCTGGTGCTGGACCTCATGATGTCACTGTCCTCATGTCACTGTCCTCATGATGTCACTCTCCTCCATGATGTCACTGTCCTCATGATGTCACTGTCCTCTTGATGTCACTGTCCTCATGGTGTCACTGTCCTCATGGTGTCACTGTCCTCATGATGTCACTGTCCTCATGATGTGATTATCTGCATGATGTCACTGTCCTCATGATGTCACTGTCCTCATGATGTCACTCTCTTCATGGTGTCACTGTCCTCATGGTGTCACTGTCCTCATGATGTCACTCTCCTCATGATGTCACTGTCCTCATGGTGTCACTGTCCTCATGGTGTCACTGTCCTCATGATGTCACTGTCCTCATGACGTCACTGTCCTCATGATGTCACTGTCCTCATGGTGTCACTGTCCTCATGATGTCACTGTCCTCATGGTGTCACTGTCCTCATGGTGTCACTGTCCTCATGATGTCATTATCTGCATGATGTCACTCTCCTCATGATGTCACTCCCTTCAAGATGTCACTCTCCCCCATGATGTCACTCTCCCCTATGATGTCACTCTCCTCCATGATGTCACTCTCCTCATGATGTCACTCTCCCCTATGATGTCACTCTCCTCATGATGTCACTCTCCCCTATGATGTCACTCTCCTCCATGATGTCACTCTCCTCATGATGTCACTCTCCTCATGATGTCACTCTCCTCATGATGTCACTCTCCTCCATGATGTCACTCTCCTCATGATGTCACTCTCCCCTATGATGTCACTCTCCTCCATGATGTCACTCTCCTCATGATGTCACTCTCCTCATGATGTCACTCTCCTCTGACCTCCACCTTCAGATCAGATTCTTCTTCTCCACCTCTGCAGTCACTCTCTGATGTCACTCTCACACTATTTCCAGCGGTGATGATGAGCTGCCAATCGCTTGTTTTTTTTTTTTTTTTTTTACCAGCGATTCTGTAGCAGGATAAAGGACACGCTGGAGCTGAAGGTAAAACTTGTGTTTTATTTCTCAACCGCCAAAAACTGAAGACAGAACAGCACATCCAAAATGCGGAAGACATAAACCACGCCCCCTTCCCACAGTCCTGCTGGGTGAGAGGCCTGGGTCCTAGTGGCGCCACAATTCCACTACTGTGACACCAGATGACATCATCTCCTCACGTCCACCTGCTTCATCACTATTTCTCTCTCCGTAAAATTACTTTTCTTCGTCTTTTCTGTCAGGATTTAGCATCAAATGCCGGCGATCAGCTGATTGAGATGTAAAAATATTGACGAGGCTCTTTGGTAGAAAGTGGGCGTGTTGGGGGCGGGAGGTGAACTGTCAACCTTCCAGGTGGATCGCGATTTATAATTATTTATAGATTTTGTATATTTCTTCTGAAGTCCACAGTCAACGTCGCATCGAGCAGGAAACGTTAGAGACTTCATGCTTCCTGCTGCTGACAAGCTTTAAGGAGATGCTGATTTCATTTCCCAGCAGGACTTGGCACCTGCCCAAACTGCCAAAGCTACCAGAAGCTGGTCCAGTGACCGTGGTGGTACTGTGCTGGACTGTCCAGCAGACTGTCTTGACCTGAACCCCAGAGAGAGTCTCTGGGCTCTTGTCCAGAGGACGGTGAGAGACACCAGACCAACAATGCAGATGACCTGAAGGCTGCTATCCTGGGCTTCCATTACGCTGAGCAGCACCACAGGTTGATGGCCGCCAGGCCACGCCGCTAAGACGCAGTCATTCATGCAAAAGGAGGCCCAACCAAGTATTGAGTGCATAGAAATGAACATACTTTTCAGAAGCCTTACATTTTTTGTTTAAAATATCCTTTTTTCTTGATCTTACGTAATATTCTAATTTTCGTAGACACTGAATTTTAATTTCACCACCTGTAAGCCATAATCGTCAACATTTCAAGAAATAACGGCTCGAAATATTTCACTCTATACGTGATATCATATATGGGTTGGACTTTGTGAAATGAGTGACAAAAAATATTGAACATTTTCATGATATTCCAATTTTTTGAGATGTACCTGTACGTGTGCAAATTGTTGCATTATCCGTGTAATGCTGTGTGTTATAGTACTTTTTGAATATCTAAAGGGGTACGAGTGATCAAGTGGGTAAGGACCTGGCTGTTCGTTACAATATAAATATAGACCTGGCTCCCCTCTGTCAAAGATGTTGTAATAACACTGCAATGGAAATGTGCACAATGTAAATCAACTGACGTGCTGTGAGACGGGTGATTGGCTTGAAATCCGTAAGACACTCACTGGAATCCGAAAGATCAGGAGAAAACTGATTGTAATCTTCGCTATGGTGGACATGAAGAGGCTCTGCAGTGTTTCACACAGTGTGTTTGCTGGGAGGATGCTTTGTGTACTTTGTACACAGGAGGGACTTGATACGTCCATTCTTTTTGCTCACTCCTGTGGACGACGAGGCAGTGGCGGCGATCACAGAGGTCATGAATAGAAATGAAGCGTCTGGCCCGAACCGGCCCGGCTCTTTCTCCTTGTCTATTCTATAAGTGAACACTAGAGGGAGCAATTGTGAGAAACTGAGCACAGTCAGCCCACCATGACAACACTGGACATGAGAAGAATGTGAACCAAACCAGGAGATTAAGACAAACACATCTGGATGAGGGTCAAAACTGTACATTGAAGTGTGAGAGTCAAACAAACCAAATATGGTTGGATGCTTGTATATGAATATTGAAAGATCATAAAGAAACGTATGACCCACAAAGATCTTTTCATGACTATCTGCAAAGCATATATTCCTAATGTTAACAATGCACGTGTGGATTATATCACGTTGTTTTTGTCTTCTCACTTCTGGCTGTGCGACCATAAACGATTGTGAATAATGTACAAGCATAAATTCAGGCATGTGTTGTTTACATGAGCTTATGCTGAAACTTTGTCAAGTGATGTTTTAGATTGATTAGAGACAAGGGATGGGTTTATATAAGTTCCTTGAACTTCTTCCTACTCCTTTTGATTTGTTCTTCGGTTAAAAAAAAAAAAGAAAGAAAAAAATGTGCACTACTTTGCTCCTCAAATGAATAAAATGAAATATTTGTAAATATATTTCTTGTTTGTTTTTTTTCCTTTTGGTTCTGCTTTTTCCATGAATTAGTGATATTCTTAATTTGTGTTGTGGAAAGAAAGACAAGTGCAATTTGCAACAAGCAAAAAAAAAAACAAAATCCATCAGTTTTCTTTTTCTTCGTGAAATAGATTTGGTTCCACTGTTCTGCACGGTTGCTTTTAAACAGCTTTCACAGTGGTCAGACCAAAAACTCAGGTTGCTTCTGAATTTGCCTTGAAATTTGCATGAAGTGATTGAAAATAAACTATTAACCAATGTTACGTTAGCATTATCCGGCTTAACATTATACGGGAGATCTACATAGACGACACCGGGGTGGTGCTGAACAGGTTGTTTATTCTCCAGCCTTCAGGGGTCCGTTTCACAAAGCAGGTTTAACAAGCCCTGAGCTTAACACCGAGCTCTGAGTTGAGTTACACTGAGACAGAAAACACTGAGTTTTCGGTTCCACAACACTGGATTTTGACCAGTTTGATGAACTCAGAGTAGTTTCACCTGGAGTTAAGCGCGTGCACCACGACTCTAAAAAGACCGCATCAATGGAGCCCCGATTCAACGAGTCACCATGACAACTGAGACGTGGAGGGCGGAGTTTTTGACGCCAGTGGAGCAGGAAGTATTGATCCCATCATATGGCGAGTATGAACATATTTAAAAAAAAATACGCAACAGCGCAGCGGCTGCTAAAGAGAGGGAGGCGGCGTGGAAGAAGATTGCTGCTCAAGTGAATGCGTAAGTTCAAACGTCTTTGTCATCACAACATTATTGCAAGGGAATACTGCTTGATGGTAGCTTATTAATTTATTTCTTTTAGGTGCAATTCCGCGGGGGAGAAGCCTCTTGGCAGCAGCTGAAAGTGAAATATAAAAACATTGTCCAATCGGGTAAGACCGCTGCTAATTTAATTATTAATCAATACATTTCTTAACGTAATGTCGATCATGTGTGACATTGTACAGTAAATATCAAGTGGCCATTTGACTGTGAGGTGTTTTATTCCAACATAATGTTGTTTTCAAACACATAAATGTCTTCTCACCCATATCATGTGCTGTCAAATAACTAAGGCTAAACTAACAGACTTTACTCAGCCAACACAAAGAAGGCAGATGTAAAACGGGTGGTGGCCCAGCACCTCCACCTTTAACAGAGGCAGAGGAGCCCTAAGCCAGAATGTTGGGAGGCCAGTGGCTGAGGGAATCCCTGGAGGAGCTCCTCTTCAGAGCTCACCCCTCAACATACCACTTCCTTCATGATATATAATATGCCGAGGCCTATATATCTCTCTAAGCCTATTTTTGTTCATCTTTATTTCCCCATCATGTCTTTGTTTTTTGTCACCCAACAGATTGTGATGGTGCTCTCTGCCTGCTGGACCCCCTCATGCCACAACAGACCTTGTAAGTAGGCAACACTCCAAAGATCTTGCAAAATGGTAGTTTAAATATACTGAAACATATTCATGTAGGATGACGAGTACAGGAAACCCTGTCTGCTGCCTTTACAGAGGAGGATCCACAAAGGCCTATAGAGGTATGATAGTTCTCATCCCGTTTACATTTCTTAAACATTGTGGTGGAATAAAGAGTGATATTTTGTCTACACTGAAGTATTGACACATTATTTTTAACAGGGCCTGGCTGGGCAGCAGCAGGAGGGTCCCTCAACATCCACTGCAGGGACTGACAGTGAGACAGATGTTCAGTAAACACCAGAGGCACCCCACATTTCCCTCAACTCGGTGTTAATGAACCTGGGGTAATCGATAAACCTGCTTCGTGAAACGGACCTCTGGTGCACAACCAACATGTTCGTGTGGGAACATTCAATAACACACATTAGTTCCTGTCACGTTCACACTCAGAGACTCAGGTGCAGACAGAAACACGCCAATCAGGAACACTCTGTGTTTGAAAATCTAAGGCCTCTGAAGCCCCATTTCCACCGCACAAAAAGTGCGGGGATAGACCGGTATAGTCCGTTACAGTTCGTGTTTCCACCGCAGGAATGCAGAAACACCCGCTCCAAAGGCGGTCGCCCCCCCCCCCCCTCCATCGGGGTACCAGGACCATGGAACAGGTCTGAGTTTGAGGAGCCGTCTGCTGATTGGTCAGTGATTTACTACACCCTCAATATTTTAATATGTCGGCTGGACGAATCCTCTGTTAGAGTGGTCAGCTTTGCTCTGGTTGTTTCTTTTTTCACTTTTCTTTTCTTTGCTACTCAACTTTAGTGTTGGTCGTGGGACTTGGGACTTTGCATCGCGTTGGAGCTTTCTGTTTGCAGCATAGCGTCAGCCGTGGGGTGAGCTGCGCGCCGTAGGGTGAGCTGCGCGCCGTGGGGTGAGCTGCACGCCGTGGGGTGCGCGGCTCCGGGACACGGGAGCCTTGAGTTTTCTGCTCCATGTAACCACAGTGAGTGTACTGGTCAAGATTATTTTCACTTTCTCAGTTGTTTTTAACTGTTTCAACCAAGTCAGCTGTTTTAGACCTTTTATCTTTTTTGTGTGATTTTAGCAAAATTATTTTTGCTCCCCTCCCCATACTTATTTTATTGTTCGATCATTTCTTTTCACATTTCTCTCCACATATCAAACATGCAGGGTGTTGGGATCTCACAAGATCACAGAAAGTTCATTCATTTCTAGGGAAAGACAATTTTTATATGTCATGATACACAGTCATGGTATGTGAATTCTGACCCAGGAATGTGATTGACCATCACACCCAGTGGGGGGACCTTTTACCTTCTGCAGGACCTTCCTCCCCCACTTTCTGCTGAAAGACACTCCCCCCCCCCCCCCCCCCCCCATGCACTAAGCCAGTCACTGATTGGGTGAATCTCTCAGGATTTGACCCCTTCAAATCCCCCAACCTTCAACGAAAAGTCTGTGGAAGAGACTCCTCAGAGAGTCTTGCCCCGAGTCTTCCCCGGTGAACATCAGGGAGGAGCTGGATTCAAGCAGCTCCACTCATAAAAGGGTTTTGCTCCTGTTCTTCGATGGAGGAGGAGGTTGCTGGAGGAACTCACCCAGCGTTAGCACACAGCTAACACCAGAGGCCGGCAGCCAGGGGCCTTCACTCCTCAACTCCTCTGCTGACCCACCACGAGGGTCAGACCTTCCCCTGATCCAGAGACCAGCACCCAGAGTCTGATCTCCCATCAACCAGGAAAACCAACCGGTTCCTCCAGGACGGACCAGGGAAACGACGCCTCACAGAACTTCTTTGTGTTTTCCTCAACCAGCAGGAAAACCATCACAGACCTGAGCGACCAGCTCCTCAGTCTGGACAAAAGGAACAACCAGGAGCTGCAAAGAAGGACTCCTGAAACATCAACTTCATCTTCTTCTCCTCAGCCTGCAGAACCAGCAACCACAGTTAGCAGGAGGTGCTAACTACAGGAGAAGACACCAGCTTCCCTCCAGCAGGACAACAACTGAACTCCTTCAAGGAAGTGGGAACAACAACTGGGCTTTACCTGAGATTAGTTAAACCTGATGCTATGATAGAACTGTTTAACTTTATGAAGATGTGTTGGTTCTGTTACAGTGATTGAGTTCTATAGATAATGATATTAGGAGCAGTTATCAACCTGTAAACCAACGTTAGCTCTGCCACAGACACAGGGTCTGCATGCTAATCTTTGCTTTACTAACTAGTTAACTCACAATCCTACACATATCACATCAAAGACAACATCACACAGTAACTGAACACCATCTGACGACTCCTGACGTTTTACAAAACAAATCTCATTCACATCAAGTCATTCAAGAGACACACAGGAAGCAGACGCTAAAGACTAGCTTCCATGTTCCATGGTTCTCCAGCACATGGTGGAGACCCAGGACAGACTTCCTGTTCTCTGATAACCTCCATTTGGAACGTAGTTTCTTGTGATCCGCCATCTTGTTTTGTAGTTCCATCACACGTCTCA
This sequence comes from Blennius ocellaris, assembly GCF_963422515.1. Classification (NCBI taxonomy): domain Eukaryota; kingdom Metazoa; phylum Chordata; class Actinopteri; order Blenniiformes; family Blenniidae; genus Blennius; species Blennius ocellaris. The sequence continues at coordinate 2,863,410 of NC_137672.1, forward strand.
CACACACACACTCCCTCCACCTCTCTCTCTCTCTTTCTCTCTCTACACACACACACACACACACACACACACACACACACACACACACACACACACACACACACACACACACACACACACACACACACACACACACAGCTGTATATAGGTAGTTAGATTCTGTGTTTTATTTGTTTTCATTGTTAATAAATATATTTTTGGAATCATACTTGCTGTTTTATTAATGAGCACAAAGGTGAATGAAATGTCGAACTCTTCTGTGTCAAGAACTCCAAAATCCTTCAAGCTTTACTGTTAATTCTAGTAATTGTAATTAATTTGACTATTAATTCAAATTCCTGATGAACTGTTTAGTATATCTTATGAGACTGATAGAACTGAATTGGCTATCATTTCCTGTTACGACAGGTGGAGCTCCGAGGTTCTGATACAGATCAGATTAAATTTTCAATAATATAATTAATGACTATCTTTGACAATTATTAATCATATCGATAGCCAAACTGCCAAACACAACATAAATGGTAGTGAATGATCCTTATGAGGTAAGAAATCCCTACAAGGGGAACCAGCGTCACTGGCGGTGAAACAAATGTGTCTTTGCTGTACAGAGAAGCTGCAGAAGCTCATGTGGGTTCACGTCTGTTAGACCCTCTTCATCGAAATCAAAGTCTGAGAGCAGTCTTGTTTTGATTCTACATAAACGCCAAATAGCAGCTCAGTGTTCTCATTCTCATCTCTTTTCTCTCCTCAGGAAACAGAAGGAGAAGCACAACCACAACCAACCATTTTCTGGAGGTTGAAGTCCAATGTCCGTAATTTTTGTTCATTTGGGGACTTAATGTGAGTGTCCATCCTGTATCAGTTTGGCGGTGACTGTAGTTATTTAAATTAGACAGTAGGAGGCAGTGTGGCACAACAGTGACTCATCCAGCTGCCGTCATGGATTTCTGAGGAACAAACTCACGTGGCTTCTTCAGCCTGCCTGTGGAACTACGTGAAAACGGAAGTTCAACGCTGCATGACTCAGTCATTTCTACTGTTTTACAGGTTTGTAGAGTGTTTAAAACACATGAACTGTATATATATGTTAAGAAGAAGGTGAATGAATGTTCGGAGTGTATTAGTGGTGATCGTGTGTAATGAATATATATGAGTTTGTTGTACAAGTCTTTCCCGCGTTCAGCTCGAGCAAAATGGCGGTGTACTAGCTTAATCGCTATTGTTGGCTCCCAGACATGCCCTCGTGTGTTGTGCTTATGTAATCAGTTACAGTGATTTACCCACTTGGTTATGGTGAAATGTCAATGTGAAATATTGTTGTGAATATGCTATTCAAATGCAGAGATTGTGTATGGATTTGAAAGTCGTCATCGTTGCAACAAAATGCGAGCGCATTGTTTGATTTATTGATTTTGTGTTCACTTATTAAAAGTCTGCCTGTGGAGCTACGTGAAAACGGAAGTCCAACGCTGCATGACTCAGTCATTTCTACTGTTGTACAGAGTCCACAGATCGGACCTGTAACAAAGACATCCACTCACAATTTTAGCACATGTAGTGATTTATTCTGACTTCAGAAATTAAAAGGTTGAAGTTAAATGATAAAAATTAGGGTTAGAGTTCACGAATTGAGAAATACAACGTCATTTGGATTTATATTTAGGACTTGCGTCAAAGTCAAAAAGTAGTTCTCGAAATACTTTTTAACAGTACCTAAGCATTGATGTGAGCATGTGGAAAACCTGTGGTCACCTGGGGAGGCAGCAGTCTAAGCAGGGGTGGCCAGGCTAGTCCCTCTAGCGTGTCCTCGGTCTGCCTCGAGGCCTCTGACCAGAGAGACATGTCCGGAACTCCTCCCTGGGGAGGCGTCCGGGGGGCATCCGAAACACATGCCTGAGCCACCTCAGCTGGCTCCATCTTCCCCCCACTCCCCACTCCCCCCCCCCCATCCCAGTTGCTTCACACTCGGCTGCGAACCGCGCCAGTGCACGCTGAAAGTCCAGGTTCTATGAAGCCAATGTCCAAACTCGAAATACTTTTTAACAGTACCTAAGCATTGAAATCTACATTTACTCTATTTGGAGTAAATGGACGTGAGCATGTGGGGAATGATGCAGGACTGCACACACCAGTATAAGTTTGGCTGTTTTATTTCACAGTGGTACATTTAGAACATAGTAATTTGACTTAACAGATTTAAAAAAGCCTGCAGACTGGACTTTCAGTACAACTGTACTAAAGGACTGTCACTCCAGTCTATTTAATGATGAATCTGTCTAAATGTGCACGTGATGCAGTTTTTAAAGGATTCCTAAATGTGTTTTCTCTTTGACATGTTCCTTATTCCAACATGGACGAAGAGAAATGAGAAAAAGTAGAAAAAGGACAAAGCTCTCCTGAAGCGTTCCACAGCCCAAATAAAACAGGATTAAATGAAGGAAATACTTTGCAGAAGAAGTGAATATTTTAAATAGTGTTAAAGTACTTCTGTGTTGCTCTTTTAACTTCTACTTTTAAAGAAATCTTTAAATCAAATGTGATTTTGAATTATCATAATGGAAGATTTTTTGTGCTTCCAGTGTGTTTTCAGAATGAAATGCATGCAAAGAAACTGAAAATGCGTTTACCTTTGTTTTTACACACACACACACACACACACACACACACACACACACACACACACACACACACACACACACACACACACACACACACACACACACACACACACACACACACAAAATGCCAGAAATATTAGTTGATTAGTTTTTGATTGTTTTATGTGCACCAGAGGAATATTTAAGCATAAAGCAGCAGAATTAAAATTTCTGATGCAATGTACTGACTTTTTGATGATGGAATACAAATAACTGTCCAACCTAGCAAGCGTTGCTGGGTCGCTTTGATGTCTAGTCACTTTGATGTCAGGCCCCTGTGGCTGACATCGTGTGTTGTCACGGCGATGAAAGCTTTTGTTTGATGACATCACAGCGCAGCCTTTACGTCTAGATAGTGAACCTGACTGATATCATTGAAACTTTTCATACTCTAGCACAACACTCAACATTGTACACAATCATCATGAATGGACAAAGAGCTACAGAGCAGAAACCAAAGTCCCTACAGGGTACCCAGAAATCTGCTGTAGGGTCCTTGAGGAAACGGTCTTCCAAAATGACACCTGGTACTTCCACAACAGCCAACAGGGTTTCAAATGTACATCATACCGTAGTCCAACCCACTGAGGAGACCTTGAGGGAAACCACGAACTCTGATGAATGTTATTTTGCATTAATCAACCGACTTCATGACCTGCATCTGACAGAGGAAGCATACAAACAGGAAATCATGGAAGAAGATAAAAGATCAGAAGTGCTCCTGAGGAAGCTAACAGAGGAATATTTGGAGAAAAGTGAACAGTTGAAACAAATGAAGAAGGAACATAATGAAAAAAAAGGCCTTGCAGAGGGAAATGTGTGATAGTGAGAGGGACCTGAAGAAATATAAGGACCACAGCAACACTTTGTTGCTTCCAGCTTGGGACAAAAATATGGGCAGTTCCAGGAAAGGGCATGAGGACAAGCTGCTGGGGGAAGTCTTTAGTCCAGAGGATGTAGTGCATCAGTTTTCAGTGCTGGAGGATAAATACCAGTCTTTGGTTCATACATGTTCCAGGCTCGAGAAGGAGGTGAGGCCTATGAAGCCGAATTCCAGGAAATGCAGGGCAAAGAAGAGACGCTAGACTTGCAGCTGAATGCCACGAGGGACCAAATTGAACGTGTAAATAAAAACCTGACAGTGGTCAAAAAGTCAATTAAGACCTTTCAGTCATCAAAGGCCATACAAGAGCAAGATGCCATGTTGGATGCTCAGTATAGAAAGGTGACTGAAGTGTATTATTCCCTCACTGCAGAAGATACCCAAAACACTTCCCTCAACACCATCCAGAAGCTGACAATTTTAGAGCAACATGGCCTGTACCCAGGCCAGCCGAGAGACATAGTCCCTCCAGCGTGTCATTGGTCTGCCCCGAGGCCTCTGAGCGGAGGGACATGCCTGGAACTCTTCCCTTGAGAGGGGTCCGGGGTGCATTCAAAACAGATGCCCGAGCCACCTCAGCTGGCTCCTCTGGATGTGGAGGAGCAGCGGCTCTACTCCGAGCTCCTCCCTGGTGACTGAGCTCCTCCCCCTATCTCTAAGGGTGACGGAGCTCCTCACCCTCTCTCTAAGGGTGACTGAGCTCTTCACCCTATCTCTAAGGGTGGCTGAGCTCCTCCCTGGTGACTGAGCTCGTCACCCTATCTCTAAGAGTGACTGAGCTCCTCCCCCTATCTCTAAGGGTACACCCAGCCACCCTACGGAGGAAGCTCATTTCAGCCGCTTGTATCCGGGATCTGGTTCTTTCGGTCATGACCCATAGTTCATGACCATAGGTGAGGGGAGGAACGAAGATCGACCGGTAAATCGAGAGCTTCGTCTTTTGGCTCAGCTCCTTCTTCACCACGACGGACCGATACAACGTCCGCATAACTGCAGACGCTGCACCGATCCGCCTGTCGATCTCAAGCTCCATCTTCCCCCACTCGTGAACAAGACCCCAAGATACTTAAACTCCTCCACTTCGGACAAGGGTACTCCACTGACCTGGAGGGGGCAAGACACCTTTTTCCCGTGGAGAACCATGGCCTCGGATTTAGAGGTGCTGAACTTCATCCCAGCTGCTTCACACTCAGCTGTGAACCACGTCAGTGCACGCTGAAGGTCCAGGCTTGATGGAGCCAACAGGACCACATCATCTACAATGAGCAGAGATGAGATCCTGTGGTCCCCAAACCAGACCATCTCTGGTCCTTGGCTGTGCCTAGAAATTCTGTCTATAAAAGTTATGAACAGAACTGGAGACAAAGAGCTGGAAACTGGCCGCAGGCAAACACAGCCAGGGCTGGTAATCGGCTGCAGGCAAACACCCCCCAGGCAAACAGGCCGGACTGGAACAGGTTGTAGACGAACAGGCCGTTCATTCTCTCAGGGAATGCAGGTGGAGTGTGGATGGACCCAAATCAGCCAGAGGGGGAAAACTCGGAAGGCCCAAGGAACCACAGGACAACTAGGTAGAGGGACTGACATGTCAGGGAATGCAGAAAACTAGAGACTGGGGGGGGGGGGGCACAGGAGACTCGAGACTGGGGGAAGACATTGGAAACTAAGGAACCAAGCTGGACGGTAACAGGTCACTGGGGAAACAGGCCAGACTGGAACAGGTTGTAGACGAACAGGCCGTTCATTCTGTCAGGGAATGCAGGTGGAGTGTGGATGGACCCAAACGCAGACTCGGGAAGTTCCATAAAAACCAGGTTTATTCAACAGAAGTCCAGGACACATGGGGAAAAGGCAGGGACACAGGAACGACATGATGGAGGAGGTGAGGATGGACTCGATGATGGCCGTGTAGAACTGCACCAGCATCTTGGTCGGCATCTTAAGTTTCCTCAGCTGCCGCAGGAAGAACATCCTCTGCTGGGCCTTCTTGATGAGGGAGCTGATGGTTGGCTCCCATTTGAGGTCCTGGGTGATGGTGGTACCCAGGAAACGGAAGGAGTCCACAATGGAGATGGGGGTGGGGGAGTCCGTCAGGGTGAGGGGGGACGGAGGGGCTGTGTCTTTCCTGAAGTCCACGACCATCTCCACTGTCTTCTGGGCGTTCAGCTCCAGGTTGTTGTGGCTGCACCAGGACGCCAGCCGGTCCACCTCTCTTCTGTAGGTGGACTCATCACCGTCAGAGATGAGCCCGATGAGGGTGGTGTCGTGCACAAACTTGATCAGTTGAACGGACTGGTGACTGGAGGTGCAGCAGTTTGTATACAGGGAGAAGAGCCAGGGGGAAAGTACACAGCCCTGAGGAGTCCCAGTGTTTGTAGTCCGAGTGTCCGAGACGATCTTCCCCAGCCACACGTGCTGTCTCCGGTCTGTCAGGAAGTCAGTGATCCACCTGCAGAGGGAGTCGGGCACGCTGAGCTGGTAGAGCTTGTCTCGTAGCAGTCCAGGGAGGATGGTGTTGAAGTCCACAAACAGGATCATGGCGTAGGTTCCTGGGGAGTCCAGATGCTCCAGGATGAAGTGGAGGGCCAGGTTCACTGCGTCATCCACAGACCTGTTGGCTCTGTAGGCGAACTGCAGCGGGTCCAGGAGGGGGGGCGGTGATGTCCTTGAGGTGTGGCAGGACCAAGCGCTCAAAAGACTTCATGACCACAGACGTCAGCGCCACCGGCCTGTAGTCATTAAGTCCTGTGATCCGTGATTTCTTGGGAACAGGGACGATGGTGGACGATTTGAAGCAGGACGGCACGTGGCATGACTCCAGAGAGGTGTTGAAAATGTCTGTGAAGACGGGAGCCAGCTGTTCCGCGCAGAGTCTCAGGGTGGAGGGGGAGACCCCATCCGGCCCGGGGGCCTTCCGCGGGTTCAGTCTTAGGAATTGCCGGTGCACGTCCTCCTCGCGGATGGAGAGGGCAGAGGGGGAGGGAGGGTCCATGGCGGCCTTTGATGAAGTGCTGGGGTTGTTGACGGTGGGGGTGGTGATGGGGGGAGTGTCTGCAGAGGTGTGAAGAGCTGATGGGCGCTCGTGGCGGCAGTAATGTGTATTCAGGCCCTGTGCGAGGGACAGGTCGTTCAGAGCCCTGGGGGCCTTGGGCTTGTAGTTGGTAATAGCCCGAAGCCCCCGCCACACTGCCCCAGAGTCGTTGCAGGAGAATTGTTTTTGGAGTCGGGCTGAATATGCAGATTTGGCTTTTCCTACTTCCCTGCCAAAGCGGTATTTGGCCTCTCTGTACAAGTTCCTGTCTCCACTCCTGTGCGCTGCTTCCTTCTCCTTTCGTAGCTGTCGGAGTCTGGGTGTGAACCAGGGCTTGTCGTTGTTGTAGCAAACCCTGGTGCGCGTTGGTATGATGCGCTCCTCATTGAACTGGATGTATGAGGTCACAGTTCCCGTATACTCGTCCAGGTTGTCAGAAGCAGCCCCAAATGCATCCCAGTCAGTTGTCTCCAGACATGAGCGCAGCTCCTCCACAGCCTCAGTGGTGTACTTCTTTGTTGTGCTCACTACAGGTTTAGCGAGTTTCAGTCTCTGTCTGTATGAGGGGATAAAGTGAACCATCACGTGATCTGAAAGTCCAAGCGCAGCGCAGGGGACTGCGTGGTACGCGTTACTTATTGTAGTGTAGCAGTGATCCAGCGTGTTCTCCTCTCTGGTAGGGCATTTGATAAACTGTCTGTACTTGGGTAATTCCTGGCTCAGGTTCCCCTTGTTAAAGTCACCAAGCACGATAACAAGAGAGCCCGGGAAAGTCCACTCCGCATGCAGAATGTGCTCTGCGAGCGTGCGCTGGGCTTCGAGCACGTCTGATCCCGGCGGTAGATAAGCTGCCACCAGAATAAATGAGACGATCTCATGCGGTGAATAAAATGGCTTACAGTTAATGGTGAGATATTCCATAGCTGGAGAACAGTGTTGGGAGATCACAGTTACACCAGAGCACCAGCTGCTGTTGATGTAGAAACAAACTCCACCGCCTTTTGTTTTGCCGGAGAGGCTCGAGTCCCGATCCGCGCGCAGGAGCTGGAAGCCGTCCAGGTGAAGCGCGCTGTCCGGGATCCTCGCGCTCAGCCATGTCTCCGTGAAGCACAAAACGCAGGATGTGGAGAAGTCCTTGTTCCTTCTCATCAGCAGCGCTAGCTCATCCAGTTTGTTGGGAAGTGAGCGGACGTTCGAGAGAAAGATGCCAGGTAAAGTCGTTCGTTCCCCGCGCCTGTGAAGACGCACCAGCGCTCCCGCGTACTTTCCTCTCCGGCGGCGTTTCCCTCTTTTGGTCAAAAAATGGACCACATCCGCAGCTGAGGCTAAAAAAGCTGATAGCCCCAAAGTGGGGAGGCACAGAGCCATGGGGAACTCAGAAGGCATGGGGGCCATGGGGAACTCAGAAGGCCCCGGGAGCCAGAGGGGGAAAACTCGGAAGGCCCAAGGGACCACAGGACAACTAGGTAGAGGGACTGACATGTCAGGGAATGCAGAAAACTAGAGACTGGGAGGGGCACAGGAGACTCGAGACTGGGGGAAGACATTGGAAACTAAGGAACCAAGCTAGACGGTAACAGGTTACTGGAAACGGGTTACGGGAGAACAGGCCGGGCTGGGAACAGGTCACTGGGGAAACAGGTCAGATGGGAACAAGTCACTGGGGCACACAGGCCAAACTGGAAACTGGCCACAGGTGAACAGGCTGGACTGGAACAGGTTGTAGACGAACAGGCCGTTCATTCTGTCAGGGAATGCAGGTGGAGTGTGGATGGACCCAAACCAGCCAGAGGGTAAAACTCGGAAGGCCCAAGGGACCACAGGACAACTGGGTAGAGGGACTGACATGTCAGGGAATGCAGAAAACTAGAGACTGGGGGGGGGGGGGGGGGGGGGGCACAGGAGACTCGAGACTGGGGGAAGACACTGGAAACTAAGGAACCAAGCTGGATGGTAACAGGTCACTGGAAACGGGTTACGAGAGAACAGGCCGGGCTGGGAACAGGTCACTGGGGAAACAGGCCAGATGGGAACAAGTCACTGGGGCACACAGGCCAAACTGGAAACTGGCCACAGGTGAACAGGCTGGACTGGAACAGGTTGTAGACGAACAGGCCGAGTTGGAAACTGGCAGCAGGTAAATGAACATTTATTTTGGATGCTCACATAATTTTTTATTTTGTCCACAAAAACAAAATCATTTCACAAATACCAAAAACTACCATGGTCAAATTTATTTATTTATTATATTTATATAAGGCTCTGCAATCGCCTCACTAATTATAAAAAGTGTAAAACTATTGATATAGACCTACAGCATACGGTTGGGATTCCATTGTTGTCTGCACCCCGTCTCCAATGTGGTATACACTCAATAAGCCTGGTATAGCGCCGCCTGATGGCTGGCACTTGTTAAAGAGTGAGGTGCAGGGCAGAATGCAGAAGCCTGTGAAACTGAGTTTAGGGCAGAAAAACTCAGCCTTTACAGCTTGAATCCTTCCGATGGCAGAAGTGTAGCAAAAGCCACTTGTAAAAAACAGCCAATTGTGAAACTGCTCAACTTGTAACTGGTGAGTTGTTTGTATTTTCAGCACTTGTATTCGAATGCGTAGACTTTTCAGATTCAAGTTCACGTTGACAAATTCTATTTTACACATTGACAACTCTAACTTCAGACAGACAGATTGAGAAACAGACAGACAACTCGAGGTACAGACAGACAACTCTCAATACACGGACAAATAGTTTTGCTCCAATAATACCCCCATAGTGTACACACATTCATACCCACATACGTACACACCTAATTTTTAATGTCAAATTTTACATGATTATTAATATTGTAAAACATTGACACATCAGTGTATACTAAGATAACCATAACTCTACCTGGTTTTATAAATTAATAAATCAGCATCGACAAAATACCAAGGTGTTCCCAGGCCAGCCGAGAGACATAGTCCCTCCAGCGTGTCCTGGGTCTGCCCTGAGGCCTCCTACCGGAGGGACATGCCCGGAACACCTCCCTGGGGAGGCGTCCGGGGGGCATCCGAAATAGATGCCCGAGCCACCTCAGCTGGCTCCTCTCGATGTGGAGGAGCAGCGGCTCTACTCCGAGCTCCTCCCTGGTGACTGAGCTCCTCCCCCTATCTCTAAAGGTGGCTGAGCTCCTCATCCTATCTCTAAGGGTGACTGAGCTCCTCACCCTATCTCTAAGAGCGACTGAGCTCCTCACCCTATCTCTAAGAGTGACTGAGCTCCTCATCCTATCTCTAAGGGTGACTGAGTTCCTCACCCTATCTCTGAGGGTGACTGAGCTCCTCACCCTATCTCTAAGGGTGACTGAGTTCCTCACCCTATCTCTAAAGGTGGCTGAGCTCCTCATCCTATCTCTAAGGGTGACTGAGCTCCTCACCCTATCTCTAAGAGTGACTGAGCTCCTCACCCTATCTCTAAGGGTGACTGAGCTCCTCACCCTATCTCTAAGGGTGCGCCCAGCCACCCCACGGAGGAATCTCATTTCAGCCGCTTGTATCCGGGATCTGGTTCTTTCGGTCATGACCCATAGTTCATGACCATAGGTGAGGGTAGGAACGAAGATCGACCGGTAAATCAAGAGCTTTGCTTTTTGGCTCAGCTCCTTCTTCACCATGACGGACCGATACGAGTCAATCTATCTATCTATCATTTCAATTAGTCATATAAGAAGCATTGCCGTCGTGCTGGTTGTTGCCTACAGCCATATCACCTTAAAAACGCCAGATCCCGTCTGATCTCGGAAGCTAAGAAGGGTAGGGCCTGGATAGTACTGGGATGGGAGACTGCTTAGGAATACCAGGTGCTTTAGGCTTT
>NC_137672.1:2971335-2973835 GCF_963422515.1 Blennius ocellaris
GGCCTGGTTAGTACTGGGATGGGAGACTGCTTAGGAATACCAGGTGCTGTAAGCTTTTTTCCAAGTGGTAGAAAACTGGTGAAATATGTTTGAAATATCATGAGATTTCAACAAGACCAATACTCTACTTGTCTTTCTTTCTTTCTTTCTATCTATCTATCTATCTATCTATCTATCTATCTATCTATCTATCTATCTATCTATCTATCTATCTATCTATCTATCTATCTATCTATCTATCTATCCAATTAGTCATATAAGAAGCATTGCCATCGTACTGGTTGTTGCCTACAGCCATACCACCTTAAAAACGCCCGATCCCGTCTGATCTCGGAAGCTAAGAAGGGTAGGGCCTGGTTAGTACTGGAATGGGAGACTGCTTAGGAATACCAGGTGCTGTAAGCTTTTTTCCAAGTGGTAGAAAACTGGTGAAATATGTTTGAAATATCATGAGATTTCAACAAGACCAATACTCTACTTGTCTTTCTTTCTTTCTTTCTATCTATCTATCTATCTATCTATCTATCTATCTATCTATCTATCTATCTATCTATCTATCTATCTATCTATCTATCTATCTATCTATCCAATTAGTCATATAAGAACCATTGCCATCGTACTGGTTGTTGCCTACAGCCATACCACCTTAAAAACGCCCGATCCCGTCTGATCTCGGAAGCTAAGAAGGGTAGGGCCTGGTTAGTACTGGGATGGGAGACTGCTTAGGAATACCAGGTGCTGTAAGCTTTTTTCCAAGTGGTAGAAAACTGGTGAAATATGTTTGAAATATCATGAGATTTCAACAAGACCAATACTCTACTTGTCTTTCGTTCTTTCTTTCTATCTATCTATCTATCTATCTATCTATCTATCTATCTATCTATCTATCTATCTATCTATCTATCTATCTATCTATCTATCTATCTATCTATCTATCTATCTATCTATCTATCTATCTATCTATCCAATTAGTCATATAAGAAGCATTGCCATCGTACTGGTTGTTGCCTACAGCCATACCACCTTAAAAACGCCCGATCCCGTCTGATCTCGGAAGCTAAGAAGGGTAGGGCCTGGTTAGTACTGGAATGGGAGACTGCTTAGGAATACCTGGTGCTGTAAGCTTTTTTCCAAGTGGTAGAAAACTGGTGAAATATGTTTGAAATATCATGAGATTTCAACAAGACCAATACTCTACTTGTCTTTCTTTCTTTCTTTCTTTCTATCTATCTATCTATCTATCTATCTATCTATCTATCTATCTATCTATCTATCTATCTATCTATCTATCTATCTATCTATCTATCTATCTATCTATCTATCTATCTATCTATCTATCTATCTATCCAATTAGTCATATAAGAACCATTGCCATCGTACTGGTTGCTGCCTACAGCCATACCACCTTAAAAACGCCCGATCCCGTCTGATCTCGGAAGCTAAGAAGGGTAGGGCCTGGTTAGTACTGGAATGGGAGACTGCTTATGAATACCAGGTGCTGTAAGCTTTTTTCCAAGTGGTAGAAAACTGGTGAAATATGTTTGAAATATCATGAGATTTCAACAAGACCAATACTCTACTTGTCTTTCTTTCTATCTATCTATCTATCTATCTATCTATCTATCTATCTATCTATCTATCTATCTATCTATCTATCTATCTATCTATCTATCTATCTATCTATCTATCTATCCAATTAGTCATATAAGAAGCATTGCCATCGTACTGGTTGTTGCCTACAGCCATACCACCTTAAAAACGCCCGATCCCGTCTGATCTCGGAAGCTAAGAAGGGTAGGGCCTGGTTAGTACTGGGATGGGAGACTGCTTAGGAATACCAGGTGCTGTAAGCTTTTTTCCAAGTGGTAGAAAACTGGTGAAATATGTTTGAAATATCATGAGATTTCAACAAGACCAATACTCTACTTGTCTTTCTTTCTTTCTTTCTATCTATCTATCTATCTATCTATCTATCTATCTATCTATCTATCTATCTATCCAATTAGTCATATAAGAAGCATTGCCATCGTACTGGTTGTTGCCTACAGCCATACCACCTTAAAAACGCCCGATCCCGTCTGATCTCGGAAGCTAAGAAGGGTAGGGCCTGGTTAGTACTGGAATGGGAGACTGCTTAGGAATACCAGGTGCTGTAAGCTTTTTTCCAAGTGGTAGAAAACTGGTGAAATATGTTTGAAATATCATGAGATTTCAACAAGACCAATACTCTACTTGTCTTTCTTTCTTTCTTTCTATCTATCTATCTATCTATCTATCTATCTATCTATCTATCTATCTATCTATCTATCTATCTATCTATCTATCTATTGATCTATCTATCGATCTATCTATCCAATTAGTCATATAAGAAGCATTGCCATCGTACTGGTTGTTGCCTACAGCCATACCACCTTAAAAACGCCCGATCCCGTCTGATCTCGGAAGCTAAGAAGGGTAGGGCCTGGTTAGTACTGGAATGGGAGACTGCTTAGGAATACCA
>NC_137672.1:2991335-3001335 GCF_963422515.1 Blennius ocellaris
AGGAATACCAGGTGCTGTAAGCTTTTTTCCAAGTGGTAGAAAACTGGTGAAATATGTTTGAAATATCATGAGATTTCAACAAGACCATTACTCTACTTGTCTTTCTTTCTTTCTTTCTTTCTATCTATCTATCTATCTATCTATCTATCTATCTATCTATCTATCTATCTATCTATCTATCTATCTATCTATCTATCTATCTATCTATCCAATTAGTCATATAAGAAGCATTGCCATCGTACTGGTTGTTGCCTACAGCCATACCACCTTAAAAACGCCTGATCCCGTCTGATCTCGGAAGCTAAGAAGGGTAGGGCCTGGTTAGTACTGGAATGGGAGACTGCTTAGGAATACCAGGTGCTGTAAGCTTTTTTCCAAGTGGTAGAAAACTGGTGAAATATGTTTGAAATATCATGAGATTTCAACAAGACCAATACTCTACTTGTCTTTCTTTCTTTCTTTCTTTCTATCTATCTATCTATCTATCTATCTATCTATCTATCTATCTATCTATCTATCTATCTATCTATCTATCTATCTATCTATCTATCTATCTATCTATCTATCTATCTATCTATCTATCTATCTATCCAATTAGTCATATAAGAAGCATTGCCATCGTACTGGTTGTTGCCTACAGCCATACCACCTTAAAAACGCCCGATCCCGTCTGATCTCGGAAGCTAAGAAGGGTAGGGCCTGGTTAGTACTGTGATGGGAGACTGCTTAGGAATACCAGGTGCTGTAAGCTTTTTTCCAAGTGGTAGAAAACTGGTGAAATATGTTTGAAATATCATGAGATTTCAACAAGACCAATACTCTACTTGTCTTTCTTTCTTTCTTTCTATCTATCTATCTATCTATCTATCTATCTATCTATCTATCTATCTATCTATCTATCTATCTACCTATCTATCTATCTATCTATCTATCTATCTATCTATCCAATTAGTCATATAAGAACCATTCCCATCGTACTGGTTGTTGCCTACAGCCATACCACCTTAAAAACGCCCGATCCCGTCTGATCTCGGAAGCTAAGAAGGGTAGGGCCTGGTTAGTACTGGGATGGGAGACTGCTTAGGAATACCAGGTGCTGTAAGCTTTTTTCCAAGTGGTGGAAAACTGGTGAAATATGTTTGAAATATCATGAGATTCCAACAAGACCAATACTCTACTTGTCTTTCTTTCTATCTATCTATCTATCTATCTATCTATCTATCTATCTATCTATCTATCTATCCAATTAGTCATATAAGAAGCATTGCCATCGTGCTGTTTGTTGCCTACAGCCATACCACCTTAAAAACGCCCGATCCCGTCTGATCTCGGAAGCTAAGAAGGGTAGGGCCTGGTTAGTACTGGAATGGGAGACTGCTTAGGAATACCAGGTGCTGTAAGCTTTTTTCCAAGTGGTAGAAAACTGGTGAAATATGTTTGAAATATCATGAGATTTCAACAAGACCAATACTCTACTTGTCTTTCTATCTATCTATCTATCTATCTATCTATCTATCTATCTATCTATCTATCTATCTATCTATCTATCTATCTATCTATCTATCCAATTAGTCATATAAGAAGCATTGCCATCGTACTGGTTGTTGCCTACAGCCATACCACCTTAAAAACGCCTGATCCCGTCTGATCTCGGAAGCTAAGAAGGGTAGGGCCTGGTTAGTACTGGAATGGGAGACTGCTTAGGAATACCAGGTGCTGTAAGCTTTTTTCCAAGTGGTAGAAAACTGGTGAAATATGTTTGAAATATCATGAGATTTCAACAAGACCAATACTCTACTTGTCTTTCTTTCTTTCTTTCTATCTATCTATCTATCTATCTATCTATCTATCTATCTATCTATCTATCTATCTATCTATCTATCTATCTATCTATCTATCTATCTATCTATCTATCTATCTATCTATCCAATTAGTCATATAAGAAGCATTGCCATCGTACTGGTTGTTGCCTACAGCCATACCACCTTAAAAACGCCCGATCCCGTCTGATCTCGGAAGCTAAGAAGGGTAGGGCCTGGTTAGTACTGGGATGGGAGACTGCTTAGGAATACCAGGTGCTGTAAGCTTTTTTCCAAGTGGTAGAAAACTGGTGAAATATGTTTGAAATATCATGAGATTTCAACAAGACCAATACTCTACTTGTCTTTCTTTCTTTCTTTCTATCTATCTATCTATCTATCTATCTATCTATCTATCTATCTATCTATCTATCTATCTATCTATCTATCTATCTATCTATCTATCTATCTATCTATCTATCTATCTATCTATCTATCTATCTATCCAATTAGTCATATAAGAAGCATTGCCATCGTACTGGTTGTTGCCTACAGCCATACCACCTTAAAAACGCCCGATCCCGTCTGATCTCGGAAGCTAAGAAGGGTAGGGCCTGGTTAGTACTGGGATGGGAGACTGCTTAGGAATACCAGGTGCTGTAAGCTTTTTTCCAAGTGGTAGAAAACTGGTGAAATATGTTTGAAATATCATTAGATTTCAACAAGACCAATACTCTACTTGTCTTTCTTTCTTTCTTTCTATCTATCTATCTATCTATCTAACTATCTATCTATCTATCTATCCAATTAGTCATATAAGAACCATTCCCATCGTACTGGTTGTTGCCTACAGCCATACCACCTTAAAAACGCCCGATCCCGTCTGATCTCGGAAGCTAAGAAGGGTAGGGCCTGGTTAGTACTGGGATGGGAGACTGCTTAGGAATACCAGGTGCTGTAAGCTTTTTTCCAAGTGGTGGAAAACTGGTGAAATATGTTTGAAATATCATGAGATTCCAACAAGACCAATACTCTACTTGTCTTTCTTTCTATCTATCTATCTATCTATCTATCTATCTATCTATCTATCCAATTAGTCATATAAGAAGCATTGCCATCGTACTGGTTGTTGCCTACAGCCATACCACCTTAAAAACGCCCGATCCCGTCTGATCTCGGAAGCTAAGGATGGTAGGGCCTGGTTAGTACTGGGATGGGAGACTGCTTAGGAATACCAGGTGCTGTAAGCTTTTTTCCAAGTGGTAGAAAACTGGTGAAATATGTTTGAAATATCATGAGATTTCAACAAGACCAATACTCTACTTGTCTTTCTTTCTTTCTTTCTTTCTATCTATCTATCTATCTATCTATCTATCTATCTATCTATCTATCTATCTATCTATCTATCTATCTATCTATCTATCTATCTATCCAATTAGTCATATAAGAAGCATTGCCATCGTACTGGTTGTTGCCTACAGCCATACCACCTTAAAAACGCCCGATCCCGTCTGATCTCGGAAGCTAAGAAGGGTAGGGCCTGGTTAGTACTGGGATGGGAGACTGCTTAGGAATACCAGGTGCTGTAAGCTTTTTTCCAAGTGGTAGAAAACTGGTGAAATATGTTTGAAATATCATTAGATTTCAACAAGACCAATACTCTACTTGTCTTTCTTTCTTTCTTTCTATCTATCTATCTATCTATCTATCTATCTATCTATCTATCTATCTATCTATCTATCTATCTATCTATCTATCTATCTATCTATCTATCTATCCAATTAGTCATATAAGAAGCATTGCCATCGTACTGGTTGTTGCCTACAGCCATACCACCTTAAAAACGCCCGATCCCGTCTGATCTCGGAAGCTAAGAAGGGTAGGGGCTGGTTAGTACTGGGATGGGAGACTGCTTAGGAATACCAGGTGCTGTAAGCTTTTTTCCAAGTGGTAGAAAACTGGTGAAATATGTTTGAAATATCATGAGATTTCAACAAGACCAATACTCTACTTGTCTTTCTTTCTTTCTTTCTATCTATCTATCTATCTATCTATCTATCTATCTATCTATCTATCTATCTATCTATCTATCTATCTATCTATCTATCTATCTATCTATCTATCTATCTATCTATCTATCTATCTATCCAATTAGTCATATAAGAAGCATTGCCATCGTACTGGTTGTTGCCTACAGCCATACCACCTTAAAAACGCCTGATCCCGTCTGATCTCGGAAGCTAAGAAGGGTAGGGCCTGGTTAGTACTGGAATGGGAGACTGCTTAGGAATACCAGGTGCTGTAAGCTTTTTTCCAAGTGGTAGAAAACTGGTGAAATATGTTTGAAATATCATGAGATTTCAACAAGACCAATACTCTACTTGTCTTTCTTTCTTTCTTTCTATCTATCTATCTATCTATCTATCTATCTATCTATCTATCTATCTATCTATCTATCTATCTATCTATCTATCTATCTATCTATCTATCTATCTATCTATCTATCTATCCAATTAGTCATATAAGAAGCATTGCCATCGTACTGGTTGTTGCCTACAGCCATACCACCTTAAAAACGCCCGATCCCGTCTGATCTCGGAAGCTAAGAAGGGTAGGGCCTGGTTAGTACTGGGATGGGAGACTGCTTAGGAATACCAGGTGCTGTAAGCTTTTTTCCAAGTGGTAGAAAACTGGTGAAATATGTTTGAAATATCATGAGATTTCAACAAGACCAATACTCTACTTGTCTTTCTTTCTTTCTTTCTTTCTATCTATCTATCTATCTATCTATCTATCTATCTATCTATCTATCTATCTATCTATCTATCTATCTATCTATCTATCTATCTATCTATCTATCTATCTATCTATCTATCTATCTATCTATCTATCCAATTAGTCATATAAGAAGCATTGCCATCGTACTGGTTGTTGCCTACAGCCATACCACCTTAAAAACGCCCGATCCCGTCTGATCTCGGAAGCTAAGAAGGGTAGGGCCTGGTTAGTACTGGGATGGGAGACTGCTTAGGAATACCAGGTGCTGTAAGCTTTTTTCCAAGTGGTAGAAAACTGGTGAAATATGTTTGAAATATCATTAGATTTCAACAAGACCAATACTCTACTTGTCTTTCTTTCTTTCTTTCTATCTATCTATCTATCTATCTATCTATCTATCTATCTATCTATCTATCTATCTATCTATCTATCTATCTATCTATCTATCTATCTATCTATCTATCCAATTAGTCATATAAGAAGCATTGCCATCGTACTGGTTGTTGCCTACAGCCATACCACCTTAAAAACGCCTGATCCCGTCTGATCTCGGAAGCTAAGAAGGGTAGGGCCTGGTTAGTACTGGAATGGGAGACTGCTTAGGAATACCAGGTGCTGTAAGCTTTTTTCCAAGTGGTAGAAAACTGGTGAAATATGTTTGAAATATCATGAGATTTCAACAAGACCAATACTCTACTTGTCTTTCTTTCTTTCTTTCTATCTATCTATCTATCTATCTATCTATCTATCTATCTATCTATCTATCTATCTATCTATCTATCTATCTATCTATCTATCTATCTATCTATCTATCTATCTATCTATCTATCTATCTATCTATCCAATTAGTCATATAAGAAGCATTGCCATCGTACTGGTTGTTGCCTACAGCCATACCACCTTAAAAACGCCCGATCCCGTCTGATCTCGGAAGCTAAGAAGGGTAGGGCCTGGTTAGTACTGGGATGGGAGACTGCTTAGGAATACCAGGTGCTGTAAGCTTTTTTCCAAGTGGTAGAAAACTGGTGAAATATGTTTGAAATATCATGAGATTTCAACAAGACCAATACTCTACTTGTCTTTCTTTCTTTCTTTCTATCTATCTATCTATCTATCTATCTATCTATCTATCTATCTATCTATCTATCTATCTATCTATCTATCTATCTATCTATCTATCTATCTATCTATCTATCTATCTATCTATCTATCTATCCAATTAGTCATATAAGAAGCATTGCCATCGTACTGGTTGTTGCCTACAGCCATACCACCTTAAAAACGCCCGATCCCGTCTGATCTCGGAAGCTAAGAAGGGTAGGGCCTGGTTAGTACTGGGATGGGAGACTGCTTAGGAATACCAGGTGCTGTAAGCTTTTTTCCAAGTGGTAGAAAACTGGTGAAATATGTTTGAAATATCATTAGATTTCAACAAGACCAATACTCTACTTGTCTTTCTTTCTTTCTTTCTATCTATCTATCTATCTATCTAACTATCTATCTATCTATCTATCCAATTAGTCATATAAGAACCATTCCCATCGTACTGGTTGTTGCCTACAGCCATACCACCTTAAAAACGCCCGATCCCGTCTGATCTCGGAAGCTAAGAAGGGTAGGGCCTGGTTAGTACTGGGATGGGAGACTGCTTAGGAATACCAGGTGCTGTAAGCTTTTTTCCAAGTGGTGGAAAACTGGTGAAATATGTTTGAAATATCATGAGATTCCAACAAGACCAATACTCTACTTGTCTTTCTTTCTATCTATCTATCTATCTATCTATCTATCTATCTATCTATCCAATTAGTCATATAAGAAGCATTGCCATCGTACTGGTTGTTGCCTACAGCCATACCACCTTAAAAACGCCCGATCCCGTCTGATCTCGGAAGCTAAGGATGGTAGGGCCTGGTTAGTACTGGGATGGGAGACTGCTTAGGAATACCAGGTGCTGTAAGCTTTTTTCCAAGTGGTAGAAAACTGGTGAAATATGTTTGAAATATCATGAGATTTCAACAAGACCAATACTCTACTTGTCTTTCTTTCTTTCTTTCTATCTATCTATCTATCTATCTATCTATCTATCTATCTATCTATCTATCTATCTATCTATCTATCTATCTATCTATCTATCTATCTATCTATCTATCTATCTATCTATCCAATTAGTCATATAAGAAGCATTGCCATCGTACTGGTTGTTGCCTACAGCCATACCACCTTAAAAACGCCCGATCCCGTCTGATCTCGGAAGCTAAGAAGGGTAGGGCCTGGTTAGTACTGGGATGGGAGACTGCTTAGGAATACCAGGTGCTGTAAGCTTTTTTCCAAGTGGTAGAAAACTGGTGAAATATGTTTGAAATATCATTAGATTTCAACAAGACCAATACTCTACTTGTCTTTCTTTCTTTCTTTCTATCTATCTATCTATCTATCTATCTATCTATCTATCTATCTATCTATCTATCTATCTATCTATCTATCTATCTATCTATCTATCTATCTATCTATCTATCTATCTATCTATCTATCTATCTATCTATCCAATTAGTCATATAAGAAGCATTGCCATCGTACTGGTTGTTGCCTACAGCCATACCACCTTAAAAACGCCCGATCCCGTCTGATCTCGGAAGCTAAGAAGGGTAGGGGCTGGTTAGTACTGGGATGGGAGACTGCTTAGGAATACCAGGTGCTGTAAGCTTTTTTCCAAGTGGTAGAAAACTGGTGAAATATGTTTGAAATATCATGAGATTTCAACAAGACCAATACTCTACTTGTCTTTCTTTCTTTCTTTCTATCTATCTATCTATCTATCTATCTATCTATCTATCTATCTATCTATCTATCTATCTATCTATCTATCTATCTATCTATCTATCTATCTATCTATCTATCTATCCAATTAGTCATATAAGAAGCATTGCCATCGTACTGGTTGTTGCCTACAGCCATACCACCTTAAAAACGCCCGATCCCGTCTGATCTCGGAAGCTAAGAAGGGTAGGGCCTGGTTAGTACTGGAATGGGAGACTGCTTAGGAATACCAGGTGCTGTAAGCTTTTTTCCAAGTGGTAGAAAACTGGTGAAATATGTTTGAAATATCATGACATTTCAACAAGACCAATACTCTACTTGTCTTTCTTTCTTTCTTTCTATCTATCTATCTATCTATCTATCTATCTATCTATCTATCTATCTATCTATCTATCTATCTATCTATCTATCTATCTATCTATCTATCTATCTATCTATCTATCTATCTATCTATCCAATTAGTCATATAAGAAGCATTGCCATCGTACTGGTTGTTGCCTACAGCCATACCACCTTAAAAACGCCTGATCCCGTCTGATCTCGGAAGCTAAGAAGGGTAGGGCCTGGTTAGTACTGGAATGGGAGACTGCTTAGGAATACCAGGTGCTGTAAGCTTTTTTCCAAGTGGTAGAAAACTGGTGAAATATGTTTGAAATATCATGAGATTTCAACAAGACCAATACTCTACTTGTCTTTCTTTCTTTCTTTCTATCTATCTATCTATCTATCTATCTATCTATCTATCTATCTATCTATCTATCTATCTATCTATCTATCTATCTATCTATCTATCTATCTATCTATCTATCTATCTATCTATCTATCTATCTATCTATCTATCTATCCAATTAGTCATATAAGAAGCATTGCCATCGTACTGGTTGTTGCCTACAGCCATACCACCTTAAAAACGCCCGATCCCGTCTGATCTCGGAAGCTCAGAAGGGTAGGGCCTGGTTAGTACTGGGATGGGAGACTGCTTAGGAATACCAGGTGCTGTAAGCTTTTTTCCAAGTGGTAGAAAACTGGTGAAATATGTTTGAAATATCATGAGATTTCAACAAGACCAATACTCTACTTGTCTTTCTTTCTTTCTTTCATCTCTATCTATCTATCTATCTATCTATCTATCTATCTATCTATCTATCTATCTATCTATCTATCTATCTATCTATCTATCTATCTATCTATCTATCTATCTATCCAATTAGTCATATAAGAAGCATTGCCATCGTACTGGTTGTTGCCTACAGCCATACCACCTTAAAAACGCCCGATCCCGTCTGATCTCGGAAGCTAAGAAGGGTAGGGCCTGGTTAGTACTGGGATGGGAGACTGCTTAGGAATACCAGGTGCTGTAAGCTTTTTTCCAAGTGGTAGAAAACTGGTGAAATATGTTTGAAATATCATTAGATTTCAACAAGACCAATACTCTACTTGTCTTTCTTTCTTTCTTTCTATCTATCTATCTATCTATCTATCTATCTATCTATCTATCTATCTATCTATCTATCTATCTATCTATCTATCTATCTATCTATCTATCTATCCAATTAGTCATATAAGAACCATTGCCATCGTACTGGTTGTTGCCTACAGCCATACCACCTTAAAAATGCCCGATCCCGTCTGATCTCGGGAGCTAAGAAGGGTACGGCCTGGTTAGTACTGTGATGGGAGACTGCTTAGGAATACCAGGTGCTGTAAGCTTTTTTCCAAGTGGTAGAAAACTGGTGAAATATGTTTGAAATATCATGAGATTTCAACAAGACCAATACTCTACTTGTCTTTCTTTCTTTCTTTCTATCTATCTATCTATCTATCTAACTATCTATCTATCTATCTATCCAATTAGTCATATAAGAACCATTCCCATCGTACTGGTTGTTGCCTACAGCCATACCACCTTAAAAACGCCCGATCCCGTCTGATCTCGGAAGCTAAGAAGGGTAGGGCCTGGTTAGTACTGGGATGGGAGACTGCTTAGGAATACCAGGTGCTGTAAGCTTTTTTCCAAGTGGTGGAAAACTGGTGAAATATGTTTGAAATATCATGAGATTCCAACAAGACCAATACTCTACTTGTCTTTCTTTCTATCTATCTATCTATCTATCTATCCAATTAGTCATATAAGAAGCATTGCCATCGTACTGGTTGTTGCCTACAGCCATACCACCTTAAAAACGCCCGATCCCGTCTGATCTCGGAAGCTAAGAAGGGTAGGGCCTGGTTAGTACTGGGATGGGAGACTGCTTAGGAATACCAGGTGCTGTAAGCTTTTTTCCAAGTGGTAGAAAACTGGTGAAATATGTTTGAAATATCATGAGATTTCAACAAGACCAATACTCTACTTGTCTTTCTTTCTTTCTTTCTATCTATCTATCTATCTATCTATCTATCTATCTATCTATCTATCTATCTATCTATCTATCTATCTATCTATCTATCTATCTATCTATCTATCTATCTATCCAATTAGTCATATAAGAAGCATTGCCATCGTACTGGTTGTTGCCTACAGCCATACCACCTTAAAAACGCCCGATCCCGTCTGATCTCGGAAGCTAAGAAGGGTAGGGCCTGGTTAGTACTGGGATGGGAGACTG
>NC_137672.1:3013835-3016335 GCF_963422515.1 Blennius ocellaris
TATCTATCTATCTATCTATCTATCTATCTATCTATCTATCTATCTATCTATCTATCTATCCAATTAGTCATATAAGAAGCATTGCCATCGTACTGGTTGTTGCCTACAGCCATACCACCTTAAAAACGCCCGATCCCGTCTGATCTCGGAAGCTAAGAAGGGTAGGGCCTGGTTAGTACTGGGATGGGAGACTGCTTAGGAATACCAGGTGCTGTAAGCTTTTTTCCAAGTGGTAGAAAACTGGTGAAATATGTTTGAAATATCATGAGATTTCAACAAGACCAATACTCTACTTGTCTTTCTTTCTTTCTTTCTATCTATCTATCTATCTATCTATCTATCTATCTATCTATCTATCTATCTATCTATCTATCTATCTATCTATCTATCTATCTATCTATCTATCTATCTATCCAATTAGTCATATAAGAAGCATTGCCATCGTACTGGTTGTTGCCTACAGCCATACCACCTTAAAAACGCCCGATCCCGTCTGATCTCGGAAGCTAAGAAGTGTAGGGCCTGGTTAGTACTGGGATGGGAGACTGCTTAGGAATACCAGGTGCTGTAAGCTTTTTTCCAAGTGGTAGAAAA
This sequence comes from Blennius ocellaris, assembly GCF_963422515.1. Taxonomy (NCBI): domain Eukaryota; kingdom Metazoa; phylum Chordata; class Actinopteri; order Blenniiformes; family Blenniidae; genus Blennius; species Blennius ocellaris. The sequence continues at coordinate 3,014,430 of NC_137672.1, forward strand.
CTGGTGAAATATGTTTGAAATATCATGAGATTTCAACAAGACCAATACTCTACTTGTCTTTCTTTCTATCTATCTATCTATCTATCTATCTATCTATCTATCTATCTATCTATCTATCTATCTATCTATCTATCTATCTATCTATCTATCTATCTATCTATCTATCTATCCAATTAGTCATATAAGAAGCATTGCCATCGTACTGGTTGTTGCCTACAGCCATACCACCTTAAAAACGCCCGATCCCGTCTGATCTCGGAAGCTAAGAAGGGTAGGGCCTGGTTAGTACTGGGGTGGGAGACTGCTTAGGAATACCAGGTGCTGTAAGCTTTTTTCCAAGTGGTAGAAAACTGGTGAAATATGTTTGAAATATCATGAGATTTCAACAAGACCAATACTCTACTTGTCTTTCTTTCTATCTATCTATCTATCTATCTATCTATCTATCTATCTATCTATCTATCTATCTATCTATCTATCTATCTATCTATCTATCTATCTATCTATCTATCTATCTATCTATCTATCCAATTAGTCATATAAGAAGCATTGCCATCGTACTGGTTGTTGCCTACAGCCATACCACCTTAAAAACGCCCGATCCCGTCTGATCTCGGAAGCTAAGAAGGGTAGGGCCTGGTTAGTACTGGGATGGGAGACTGCTTAGGAATACCAGGTGCTGTAAGCTTTTTTCCAAGTGGTGGAAAACTGGTGAAATATCATGAGATTCCAACAAGACCAATACTCTACTTGTCTTTCTTTCTATCTATCTATCTATCTATCTATCTATCTATCTATCTATCTATCTATCTATCTATCTATCTATCTATCTATCCAATTAGTCATATAAGAAGCATTGCCATCGTACTGGTTGTTGCCTACAGCCATACCACCTTAAAAACGCCCGATCCCGTCTGATCTCGGAAGCTAAGAAGGGTAGGGCCTGGTTAGTACTGGGATGGGAGACTGCTTAGGAATACCAGGTGCTGTAAGCTTTTTTCCAAGTGGTAGAAAACTGGTGAAATATGTTTGAAATATAATGAGATTTCAACAAGACCAATACTCTACTTGTCTTTCTTTCTTTCTATCTATCTATCTATCTATCTATCTATCTATCTATCTATCTATCTATCTATCTATCTATCTATCTATCTATCTATCTATCTATCTATCTATCCAATTAGTCATATAAGAAGCATTGCCATCGTACTGGTTGTTGCCTACAGCCATACCACCTTAAAAACGCCCGATCCCGTCTGATCTCGGAAGCTAAGAAGGGTAGGGCCTGGTTAGTACTGGGATGGGAGACTGCTTAGGAATACCAGGTGCTGTAAGCTTTTTTCCAAGTGGTAGAAAACTGGTGAAATATGTTTGAAATATCATGAGATTTCAACAAGACCAATACTCTACTTGTCTTTCTTTCTTTCTTTCTATCTATCTATCTATCTATCTATCTATCTATCTATCTATCTATCTATCTATCTATCTATCTATCTATCTATCTATCTATCTATCTATCTATCTATCTATCTATCTATCTATCCAATTAGTCATATAAGAAGCATTGCCATCGTACTGGTTGTTGCCTACAGCCATACCACCTTAAAAACGCCCGATCCCGTCTGATCTCGGAAGCTAAGAAGTGTAGGGCCTGGTTAGTACTGGGATGGGAGACTGCTTAGGAATACCAGGTGCTGTAAGCTTTTTTCCAAGTGGTAGAAAACTGGTGAAATATGTTTGAAATATCATGAGATTTCAACAAGACCAATACTCTACTTGTCTTTCTTTCTATCTATCTATCTATCTATCTATCTATCTATCTATCTATCTATCTATCTATCTATCTATCTATCTATCTATCTATCTATCTATCTATCTATCTATCTATCTATCTATCTATCTATCT
>NC_137672.1:3043835-3046335 GCF_963422515.1 Blennius ocellaris
CCCGATCCCGTCTGATCTCGGAAGCTAAGAAGGGTAGGGCCTGGTTAGTACTGGGATGGGAGACTGCTTAGGAATACCAGGTGCTGTAAGCTTTTTTCCAAGTGGTAGAAAACTGGTGAAATATGTTTGAAATATCATGAGATTTCAACAAGACCAATACTCTACTTGTCTTTCTTTCTTTCTTTCTATCTATCTATCTATCTATCTATCTATCTATCTATCTATCTATCTATCTATCTATCTATCTATCTATCTATCTATCTATCTATCTATCTATCTATCTATCTATCCAATTAGTCATATAAGAAGCATTGCCATCGTACTGGTTGTTGCCTACAGCCATACCACCTTAAAAACGCCCGATCCCGTCTGATCTCGGAAGCTAAGAAGTGTAGGGCCTGGTTAGTACTGGGATGGGAGACTGCTTAGGAATACCAGGTGCTGTAAGCTTTTTTCCAAGTGGTAGAAAACTGGTGAAATATGTTTGAAATATCATGAGATTTCAACAAGACCAATACTCTACTTGTCTTTCTTTCTATCTATCTATCTATCTATCTATCTATCTATCTATCTATCTATCTATCTATCTATCTATCTATCTATCTATCTATCTATCTATCTATCTATCTATCTATCTATCTATCTATCTATCTATCCAATTAGTCATATAAGAAGCATTGCCATCGTACTGGTTGTTGCCTACAGCCATACCACCTTAAAAACGCCCGATCCCGTCTGATCTCGGAAGCTAAGAAGGGTAGGGCCTGGTTAGTACTGGGGTGGGAGACTGCTTAGGAATACCAGGTGCTGTAAGCTTTTTTCCAAGTGGTAGAAAACTGGTGAAATATGTTTGAAATATCATGAGATTTCAACAAGACCAATACTCTACTTGTCTTTCTTTCTTTCTTTCTATCTATCTATATATCTATCTATCTATCTATCTATCTATCTATCTATCTATCTATCTATCTATCTATCTATCTATCTATCTATCTATCTATCTATCTATCTATCTATCTATCTATCTATCTATCTATCCAATTAGTCATATAAGAAGCATTGCCATCGTACTGGTTGTTGCCTACAGCCATACCACCTTAAAAACGCCCGATCCCGTCTGATCTCGGAAGCTAAGAAGGGTAGGGCCTGGTTAGTACTGGGATGGGAGACTGCTTAGGAATACCAGGTGCTGTAAGCTTTTTTCCAAGTGGTGGAAAACTGGTGAAATATATCATGAGATTCCAACAAGACCAATACTCTACTTGTCTTTCTTTCTATCTATCTATCTATCTATCTATCTATCTATCTATCTATCTATCTATCTATCTATCTATCTATCTATCTATCTATCTATCTATCTATCTATCTATCTATCTATCTATCTATCTATCTATCCAATTAGTCATATAAGAAGCATTGCCATCGTACTGGTTGTTGCCTACAGCCATACCACCTTAAAAACGCCCGATCCCGTCTGATCTCGGAAGCTAAGAAGGGTAGGGCCTGGTTAGTACTGGGATGGGAGACTGCTTAGGAATACCAGGTGCTGTAAGCTTTTTTCCAAGTGGTAGAAAACTGGTGAAATATGTTTGAAATATCATGAGATTTCAACAAGACCAATACTCTACTTGTCTTTCTTTCTTTCTTTCTTTCTTTCTATCTATCTATCTATCTATCTATCTATCTATCTATCTATCTATCTATCTATCTATCTATCTATCTATCTATCTATCTATCTATCTATCCAATTAGTCATATAAGAAGCATTGCCATCGTACTGGTTGTTGCCTACAGCCATACCACCTTAAAAACGCCCGATCCCGTCTGATCTCGGAAGCTAAGAAGGGTAGGGCCTGGTTAGTACTGGGATGGGAGACTGCTTAGGAATACCAGGTGCTGTAAGCTTTTTTCCAAGTGGTAGAAAACTGGTGAAATATGTTTGAAATATAATGAGATTTCAACAAGACCAATACTCTACTTGTCTTTCTTTCTTTCTATCTATCTATCTATCTATCTATCTATCTATCTATCTATCTATCTATCTATCTATCTATCTATCTATCTATCTATCTATCTATCTATCTATCTATCTATCTATCTATCTATCTATCTATCCAATTAGTCATATAAGAAGCATTGCCATCGTACTGGTTGTTGCCTACAGCCATACCACCTTAAAAACGCCCGATCCCGTCTGATCTCGGAAGCTAAGAAGGGTAGGGCCTGGTTAGTACTGGGATGGGAGACTGCTTAGGAATACCAGGTGCTGTAAGCTTTTTTCCAAGTGGTAGAAAACTGGTGAAATATGTTTGAAATATCATGAGATTTCAACAAGACCAATACTCTACTTGTCTTTCTTTCTTTCTTTCTATCTATCTATCTATCTATCTATCTATCTATCTATCTATCTATCTATCTATCTATCTATCTATCTATCTATCTATCTATCTATCTATCTATCTATCTATCTATCTATCTATCTATCCAATTAGTCATATAA
>NC_137672.1:3071335-3073835 GCF_963422515.1 Blennius ocellaris
ATCTATCTATCTATCTATCTATCTATCTATCTATCTATCTATCTATCTATCTATCTATCTATCTATCTATCTATCTATCTATCTATCCAATTAGTCATATAAGAAGCATTGCCATCGTACTGGTTGTTGCCTACAGCCATACCACCTTAAAAACGCCCGATCCCGTCTGATCTCGGAAGCTAAGAAGGGTAGGGCCTGGTTAGTACTGGAATGGGAGACTGCTTAGGAATACCAGGTGCTGTAAGCTTTTTTCCAAGTGGTAGAAAACTGGTGAAATATGTTTGAAATATCATGAGATTTCAACAAGACCAATACTCTACTTGTCTTTCTTTCTTTCTATCTATCTATCTATCTATCTATCTATCTATCTATCTATCTATCTATCTATCTATCTATCTATCTATCTATCTATCTATCTATCTATCTATCTATCTATCTATCTATCTATCTATCTATCTATCCAATTAGTCATATAAGAAGCATTGCCATCGTACTGGTTGTTGCCTACAGCCATACCACCTTAAAAACGTCTGATCTCGGAAGCTAAGGAGGGTAGGGCCTGGTTAGTACTGGAATGGGAGACTGCTTAGGAATACCAGGTGCTGTAAGCTTTTTTCCAAGTGGTAGAAAACTGGTGAAATATGTTTGAAATATCATGAGATTCCAACAAGACCAATACTCTACTTGTCTTTCTTTCTATCTATCTATCTATCTATCTATCTATCTATCTATCTATCTATCTATCTATCTATCTATCTATCTATCTATCTATCTATCTATCTATCTATCTATCTATCTATCTATCTATCTATCTATCTATCTATCTATCCAATTAGTCATATAAGAAGCATTGCCATCGTACTGGTTGTTGCCTACAGCCATACCACCTTAAAAACGCCCGATCCCATCTGATCTCGGAAGCTAAGAAGGGTAGGGCCTGGTTAGTACTGGGATGGGAGACTGCTTAGGAATACCAGGTGCTGTAAGCTTTTTTCCAAGTGGTAGAAAACTGGTGAAATATGTTTGAAATATCATGAGATTTCAACAAGACCAATACTCTACTTGTCTTTCTTTCTTTCTTTCTATCTATCTATCTATCTATCTATCTATCTATCTATCTATCTATCTATCTATCTATCTATCTATCTATCTATCTATCTATCTATCTATCTATCTATCTATCTATCTATCTATCTATCTATCTATCTATCCAATTAGTCATATAAGAAGCATTGCCATCGTACTGGTTGTTGCCTACAGCCATGCCACCTTAAAAACGCCCGATCCCGTCTGATCTCGGAAGCTAAGAAGGGTAGGGCCTGGTTAGTACTGGGATGGGAGACTGCTTAGGAATACCAGGTGCTGTAAGCTTTTTTCCAAGTGGTAGAAAACTGGTGAAATATGTTTGAAATATCATGAGATTTCAACAAGACCAATACTCTACTTGTCTTTCTTTCTTTCTTTCTATCTATCTATCTATCTATCTATCTATCTATCTATCTATCTATCTATCTATCTATCTATCTATCTATCTATCTATCTATCTATCTATCTATCTATCTATCCAATTAGTCATATAAGAAGCATTGCCATCGTACTGGTTGTTGCCTACAGCCATACCACCTTAAAAACGTCTGATCTCGGAAGCTAAGGAGGGTAGGGCCTGGTTAGTACTGGAATGGGAGACTGCTTAGGAATACCAGGTGCTGTAAGCTTTTTTCCAAGTGGTAGAAAACTGGTGAAATATGTTTGAAATATCATGAGATTCCAACAAGACCAATACTCTACTTGTCTTTCTTTCTATCTATCTATCTATCTATCTATCTATCTATCTATCTATCTATCTATCTATCTATCTATCTATCTATCTATCTATCTATCTCTCTCTCTATCTATCTATCTATCTATCTATCTATCTATCCAATTAGTCATATAAGAAGCATTGCCATCGTACTGGTTGTTGCCTACAGCCATACCACCTTAAAAACGCCCGATCCCGTCTGATCTCGGAAGCTAAGAAGGGTAGGGCCTGGTTAGTACTGGAATGGGAGACTGCTTAGGAATACCAGGTGATGTAAGCTTTTTTCCAAGTGGTAGAAAACTGGTGAAATATGTTTGAAATATCATGAGATTTCAACAAGACCAATACTCTACTTGTCTTTCTTTCTTTCTTTCTATCTATCTATCTATCTATCTATCTATCTATCTATCTATCTATCTATCTATCTATCTATCTATCTATCTATCTATCTATCTATCTATCTATCTATCTATCTATCTATCTATCTATCTATCTATCCAATTAGTCATATAAGAAGCATTGCCATCGTACTGGTTGTTGCCTACAGCCATACCACCTTAAAAACGTCTGATCTCGGAAGCTAAGGAGGGTAGGGCCTGGTTAGTACTGGAATGGGAGACTGCTTAGGAATACCAGGTGCTGTAAGCTTTTTTCCAAGTGGTAGAAAACTGGTGAAATATGTTTGAAATATCATGAGAT
>NC_137672.1:3081335-3088835 GCF_963422515.1 Blennius ocellaris
AGTGTGAGAGGCGTGCACAAACAACGCCAGGACTTAACAGTGAAAAACCGCATCAAGCTGGTTGAAAAGCTACTCCCAAGACAAAGTACAGAAACTTCCGCTAAACTCCAAGATCACAGCTCATCAAAACACCATCCTACCAATGCTCCAACCAAACATAAAGAAATAAATAAAATAAAAAACTACCTACACTTCCAAAATGGCTGAGTTAAAGTCTCTGCAGCAGGTGAAAAGGGAGCGGACAACTGCCAAACAAAGATTTTCTCGATTGGCAAACTCAATCGTGAAGTCATGTCAGAAAATGTCAGCGGAAGACCTTATAGAAGCCTTCAGCAGAGTTACACAAGAAGCTGAAAAGGTAATGGAAGCAAATGATGAGTTGGAAACAACTTATGCTGAAATGGAGTCCGAAGATGTAACCGCCTCCAAAGAAGAAATAGAAATATGTGCGGACATTGAAAGGACAGTGAATGAGTGTGAGGCGAGACGCGAGGAAGTCGAGTCAATCATACAGAAAGTCCTGTGGAACAATTTTGGCTGCTCCGAGCTTTTCCTGGCATTAGAGGCAGCTGAAAGGGAAAACAAGCGCCTCTCAGCAACACAACCGAGTTTGAAGTTGGAGGTGTACGACCTTATGCTCAAGAACTTTGAAGGGCTTGTTAAGGCAGCAAAAGAATCCCTCCGCAAATGGAACCGCTGGACCCCAGATGCAGACCGGATGGACACGCAGCAGCGGTTAAGAGAATTGGAAGCTCACCTACCTGCATTGGTGTCGGAGAAGGCTGTTCTAATGCAGGCAAAGATGGAACAAGAAGAGCTAGCTGAAGCAGCTCCCCACTTCCAGGCACCTGGCATCAAATTGAGACCGACGGCGCTCCCAAAATTTGATGGGAATAAACGGAACTACTACTCCTGGAAAAAGGATTGGGAAGCACTCCAAATACAAGGAGAACGTACCGGCTCTAAGGAAGTGAGGAAGTTCCAGCTGTTGGACAGTCTTGAAGAAAAGGTGACGAGGGACCTTCGCCTGTCAACATATGGAACAGCAGATGAGATCTTCCGTGTCCTCGGGAACCGGTTTGGAAACAAAGCTGCCATTGCCTTGGAAATAGTTGAAGAACTACAGATGCTACCACCAGTGAAAAGTTACCAGTCGAGGAGGATCATTGACCTGATACAGGTAGTGGAGAAGGCTTTGCAGGACCTGAGCGAGTTGGGGAATACAGGTGCCCTGAAGAACCCACTCATCACAAAAGCACTGGAGTGCAAGCTGCCAGAAGGCCTAAAGAAAGAATGGCTGGTTTATGCCTCTGAAGAGGAGGAGACAGCATCACCAGTTGACAGGTTTGACAAGCTCCTAAAGTTTCTGAAAAGTCAGGAGAAGATTTATGAACAGCTGGAGCAGTTACAGGATGATGATCCTGGCAGGCGAGAACCAAAGATCCCGCAAAAGCATGCCCGCACAAAGACCACCAAATCATCAACCCCCCAAGCTTGCGTTGTTTGTGGAGAGAGTGGTCACAGGAAAAAGTTGTACTTCTGCAAAAAATTCAAAACACTCAAAGTGGCAGAAAAGAAAGAAGCAGTAAGAAGACTTGGTGCATGTGGGAGGTGTTTGGAAGTCCACACTGACGATGAAGAGTGCAAAACCACCTTCTTGTGCACAAATGAGGGCTGCAAGGACGCTCAAATCCCAGGTCATCACTTCTACCTCTGTTTCAAGTCTGAGCGCAAAGGAGGTGAGCAGAAGTGGGGATTAAAGCCTAATCCAGCAAAAGGTGGAGGGAAAAAGTACACGGAGGCCCAAGAAGAATTCCTGACCAGGTTGCCACCCGAGTTAGCTCTGCAGTGTCGGAACGCCTTTTCCAACTCTGTGTCGAAGACATTCAGCTCAGCTGCACCTGAGCACAGTCTGCTGGCAGAAAATGGCCTCCATGAATTCCCAGTTATAATGATGATCCTGGAGGTAATCGCAAATGCTGGACAAAAGATCGGGACCTTGATAGATTTGGCATCCGACACTAATTATATTACTCATGAGGCTGCACGTGAGTTAAACCTGCGGAGCGAAGATGTGACTCTCATAATTCATGGTGTCGGAGGGATGCAAGCCGCAGTGGAGACAAAGCGCTATCTACTCAAGATCCGAGTCACAACCCCAAAGGGAACCTTGAGATCCCACCAGCTGGTCTGTTATGGGCTTGACAGTATTGCTGAGGTGAATCACTGCGTGCCACCCAAGAAACTGCAAAAGATATTTCCTGATGTTCCCCTCCACGATCTGGTCCGCCCCACACAAATTAAGCTCCTCATCAGTCACAGGGAAGGCCAACTTGTCCCTCAAAAAGTGCGATCTGTTGGAGATCTTGTCCTGTGGGACGGTCCCCTTGGAAAAACAGTGGGCGGCTCCCATCCAGATCTTCTTGAAGAAGTAACCGTCACAGCTCATGACTCCAGGACGCATTTCGCACGCTCAATGCGGACAGCGGCTACCGATTACAGAGAAATCATCGGTAGAAGCCAAGGTCTTTCCCCCCAAATCATTCTAACCACCACGTCAGCTGCCAGCCGAGACTTCATGGATTGGTGGAGGTGGGACAGCATTGGAGCCGCCTGTGAACCCCGGTGTGGTGGTTGTCGATGCGGAAACTGTCAACCCGGGGGGAAGGAAATGACCCTTTCTGAGGAGCGTGAGCTGGAGCAAATAAGAAGTGGATTAACGTATGTTACAGGAGATCACCACAGTGAAGAGCCCCACTGGCATGCAAAGTACCCATGGTCGCTGGATCCATCGACATTGCCAAATAACAGAAGAGCAGTTGAAGCAACATTCCTAAGGACCGAAAAGCAGTTGGGAAGAGAACAGGAATGGAAGATTGCTTACAAAGGTCAAGTTCACGACATGGTTGAGCGAAAGGCTGCGACTAAGCTCTCAAAAGAAGAACTGAAGAGTTGGACTGGACCCGTGTGGTACATCAGTCACCTCATCGCACCAAATCCCCACTCGGTGACCACGCCAGTCCGCCTTGTGTGGAATAGCAGTCAAAAATTCAGGGGCCACAGCCTAAATGATTTCCTCATCAAGGGCCCAGATGTCCTCAACAACATCCGTGCTGTCCTCCTACGGTTCCGGGAAGGTGTCTTTGCCGCACTCGGGGACATCAAAAAGATGTATAATTCAGTTTGGCTCGAAGACCAAGAAGTGCATCTTCACCGGTTCCTCTGGAGAGATTCTGAGGACGAAGACATTCAGGAATATGCAATCACGAGGGTCAACATTGGCGACAAACCGGCAGGCTGTATTGCTCAGGTTGCCATGCGGGAGACTGCCAACTTGCCAATGTTTGATCACTTTGAAGAAGAGCGCAGAGTACTGGAGCAGGATGCATATGTGGATGACATTCTTACCTCTCACAACAACCAGAGCCAACTTGAGCGGATAACACCCAATATTGAGGAAATACTAAAGGCCGGAGGTTTTCACCTGAAGCCATGGATATACTCAGGCCAAAGTGGGAGGTCAACAAGCGGAAAGGAGGAGAAGAATGAGCCCTCGATGATGGTCCTTCCAAACCAACTCTCTAAGGAGGACAATAAAGCCCTGGGTCTTGGTTATCACCCTGAAGACGACAAGCTTCACTTGATGGTAGCTGTGAACTTTTCTAAAAAGAAAAAGAAGATGAGGTTGGGAGAAAACCTTACAAAAGATGAAGTAAGGGCACAGACACCAAATCCGCTCACTCGAAGGGTGCTTCTAAGTCAAGTCTCTGGACTGTATGATCCCCTTGGTCTTGTGACTCCAGTTAAACAGAAGGGAGCCATCCTAGTGAGGAGATCCTTTCAAGAGGTGAAGAGCAAGTACAGCCCATCACAGGATACGTGGGACATACCTCTATCTGACGGCCTGCGAGAAGACGCCATGAGTCTGCTTGAAGATTACGCTGAGCTCAGCCAGTTGAGATTCACCAGATCCCTGACACCACCTGACCCGAGCGGCAAGCCCTATGGCATCACCTTCTCTGACGGCAGTGAAAATTCTTATGGCGCAATGGTATATCTGCGATGGGAGTGCCTTCAAGGTGTGACTGTACGACTGGTTGAGTCTAAAGCCAAGTTGACACCATTGGATCATAAAGGCGATGCAGTTAAAGCTGAGGTCTGCGGAGCAGTTTACGCGGCCCGGCTCAAGAAGTATTTCCTGAAACACTGCAGGATTTGCGTGGAGAAATGGTACCATTTGGTTGATAGCCAGACTGTTCTGGGAGCAATACAACGAGAGAGCTATGGCTATCAAACATTTTTCGCCAATAGAATTGGAGAAATTCAAAGCAGCACAAACATCCAAGATTGGTGGTGGATCCCTGGGATGCTCAATATGGCTGACATAATCTCAAGGGGGGCACGGCCCAAAGATTTGGATGAAGGTTCAGAGTGGCAGATGGGTCCCATGTTCTTAAGCCGCCCTGAAAAAGAATGGCCGATTAAGTCTGCCAAAGATGTTGCTGCCGAAGCAAGAGAAAATATTGCACGTATCCAGAAGAAGACCTTCGTTGCTGCAGTGACTCGGGCCCAAACAAAGAAGGAACTCAAGCAGATTTCATCATCAATCCAGACGGATTTGCAAAGAACACCTGCCGGGCCCACCGCCACGAGACTGTTGGACATCAAACGGTTCAGCAATCTCACTTGCCTAATAAAGTCAGTCGCAATGGTCTGGAGGGCAGCAAAGAAGCTTCTTCGTGTCAAAGCCGAAGGGAGGTCAAAGTGGAAGGCAGTTCCGTCAGTTGGCGTTGTTACTGTAAACGAGAGGGAAGATGCCTTCCGAGACCTCTGCCTGGCAGCACAAGATGGGGTAGCCTTCCCCAGCACCACAACAAATAGGCTGGTTGTATACAAAGATGCAGCCAGTGGATTGATGATGTGTGGAGGCAGGATTCAGCACTACAAAGAAGACTGCTCCGTTGTCCCACTAATACCTTTCGATGCCTGGCTTGGGACTCTACTGGCTCGCCACAGTCATCAGAAAGGGCATGAAGGGGTCGCTGGAACTTTGCTCAGGATGCGGCAGAAAGCCTGGGTTGTGCAAGGGAGAAGGTTGGCTCAAAGAGTGGTCAACCAGTGTGTCCACTGCAGAAAGGCAAATGCTCAAGTCTGTCAGCAAGTAATGGGCGATCTACCTGTGGAAAGATCAAGACCTGCCCCTCCATTCCAGTTCACCTCCGTTGACCTGTTCGGACCATATATGGTGAGAGATGACATCAAAAAGAGAGTGTCCACAAAGGCCTGGGGAGTTGTATTCTGCTGTATGGTGAGCAGAGCCCTTCATATAGAACTGGCCAGCAGTATGTCCACAGAAAGTTTCCTCATGGCCTACCAAAGATTTGTTTCCATCAGGGGTCACCCACTCAAAGTTTGGTCAGACCCAGGGACGAACTTTATTGGTGCAAGGTCGGTACTGGAGGACTTGTATGCCTTCCTGCGAGACCAGAACACAACAAGTCTGGAGGAGTATGCTGCAGGTAATGGGACAAAGTGGACATGGAAGGTGCTACCTGCCGATTCTCCACATCGGAATGGAGCCGCTGAAGCTGCGGTACGGATGACCAAGAGGGCCCTTCAAAGTTTGGGCATGTCCAAAAATCTTAGCTTCACGGAATTTCTCACAGCACTGCATCTGGCTGCAAATCTGGCAAATGAGCGGCCTATTGATGCAAGAGTCCAGAGTCGTGAAGGCCGAATTCAGTATGTTACACCAAATACACTCCTCCTCGGACGAGCATCACAAGATGGTGATTTCAAGTCGTTTGACTTTGTCAACTATCCTTTCAAGCGCCTTCAAGAAATCCAAATCCAGGTCAACAGCTTCTGGAAAGCGTGGTGCCAACTTGCTGGACCAAACCTGTTCATCAGACCTAAGTGGCATACCACTGAAAGGAACGTTGCTGTGGGGGATGTGGTTTGGCTTTGTGACCAGAATGCTCTGCGAGGCCAGTTCAGGCTTGGAAGAGTTGTCACAGTGGCCTCGGACTCAAAGGGTGTTGTAAGAGATGCCGAAGTCCGTGTCGCACCTGGCCAATGTGTTCCAGTGCAGCAACAAAGGTCAACACCCCCTGACCAAAAGGGGAGTTCTATTTGTGTTGTGCTGCGAAGAGATGTCAGGCGGCTCGTCGTCCTTCTGCCTATAGAGGAGCAGTGACTCCTTTCAATAAAAATAAGTTCGCCTCGAAGTTCTGCAACCTGCCTGTATGAATACAGGAAGGTTGAGTGGGAGGTGTTGCGTCGAGTGACGTTAAGCCAGCCCACATCTGGCCCCGTGGTCAGCCCACAGTGCGCACCAGGTGTTAATTTAAGGTGGAAGCAGCTTCCGGGTAGAAAGTGATCAGCTGTTGGGAGCGTGAAGAGCGGAAAAACAAAGTTGACTGCCGCGATCAAGGGATCGAACTGGTGAGCTGCACGGAGGATCACTCACCAAATAAGACTGGAGACGACTGCCGGTAAGAAGCCGATACCCTGGCTTTCCACACGGACATTTGGTGCCGACGCTGGATGTTGCGTTCGTGGGCGCTCAGAAATATGAACTTTTTAACCAACGCGCTCGTTTCACTTTAGGTGTGGACAGTGGCCGATCCAGCCTAAATGTTATTTATCTCACCGCGGTGTTGTTGTTGTTTGGGTTGTAAAGAGCTGCTACATCAATGTGTATATACAATATGTGTAATCTATTGTTAAAGAAAATGAATTATTGTGATGAATTGCACTTGAGCCGCTGAAATGCACTTTAAAGAATGTCTTGTATATTTATATTACTTCAAATCTCATAATTATATTTTATACTGCTTAATGAATTAAATATCATGATTATTTGGGTTAAATGATTAATTGAGAAATTGGTGATAACTTGACTGAAATAGTTTATTTTAAAGTAAATGTATTTAATATATTGGGTACTTGTTGAATTTACTATAGTTGTTATGCCATATTTCTGAAATATTGTTGATTGAAGTGTTTATTGTATTTTGTATAGTTACACTGGTGTTTGCTTGTTTAAGGTTTTTCACCTGCACAAATAAATGAGGAAAAGAAATTAAAAGCCTCATCATTTGGGAGTGAATCCCAGCAGAAAACCTCCAGGAGTGTGAGAGGCGTGCACAAACAACGCCAGGACTTAACAGCCATACCACCTTAAAAACGCCCGATCCCGTCTGATCTCGGAAGCTAAGAAGGGTAGGGCCTGGTTAGTACTGGAATGGGAGACTGCTTAGGAATACCAGGTGCTGTAAGCTTTTTTCCAAGTGGTAGAAAACTGGTGAAATATGTTTGAAATATCATGAGATTTCAACAAGACCAATACTCTACTTGTCTTTCTTTCTTTCTTTCTATCTATCTATCTATCTATCTATCTATCTATCTATCTATCTATCTATCTATCTATCTATCTATCTATCTATCTATCTATCTATCTATCTATCTATCTATCTATCTATCCAATTAGTCATATAA
>NC_137672.1:3091335-3093835 GCF_963422515.1 Blennius ocellaris
ATCCAATTAGTCATATAAGAAGCATTGCCATCGTACTGGTTGTTGCCTACAGCCATACCACCTTAAAAACGCCCGATCCCGTCTGATCTCGGAAGCTAAGAAGGGTAGGGCCTGGTTAGTACTGGAATGGGAGACTGCTTAGGAATACCAGGTGCTGTAAGCTTTTTTCCAAGTGGTAGAAAACTGGTGAAATATGTTTGAAATATCATGAGATTTCAACAAGACCAATACTCTACTTGTCTTTCTTTCTTTCTTTCTATCTATCTATCTATCTATCTATCTATCTATCTATCTATCTATCTATCTATCTATCTATCTATCTATCTATCTATCTATCTATCTATCTATCCAATTAGTCATATAAGAAGCATTGCCATCGTACTGGTTGTTGCCTACAGCCATACCACCTTAAAAACGCCCGATCCCGTCTGATCTCGGAAGCTAAGAAGGGTAGGGCCTGGTTAGTACTGGAATGGGAGACTGCTTAGGAATACCAGGTGCTGTAAGCTTTTTTCCAAGTGGTAGAAAACTGGTGAAATATGTTTGAAATATCATGAGATTTCAACAAGACCAATACTCTACTTGTCTTTCTTTCTTTCTTTCTTTCTATCTATCTATCTATCTATCTATCTATCTATCTATCTATCTATCTATCTATCTATCTATCTATCTATCTATCTATCTATCTATCTATCTATCTATCTATCCAATTAGTCATATAAGAAGCATTGCCATCGTACTGGTTGTTGCCTACAGCCATACCACCTTAAAAACGTCTGATCTCGGAAGCTAAGGAGGGTAGGGCCTGGTTAGTACTGGGATGGGAGACTGCTTAGGAATACCAGGTGCTGTAAGCTTTTTTCCAAGTGGTGGAAAACTGGTGAAATATGTTTGAAATATCATGAGATTCCAACAAGACCAATACTCTACTTGTCTTTCTTTCTATCTATCTATCTATCTATCTATCTATCTATCTATCTATCTATCTATCTATCTATCTATCTATCTATCCAATTAGTCATATAAGAAGCATTGCCATCGTACTGGTTGTTGCCTACAGCCATGCCACCTTAAAAACGCCCGATCCCGTCTGATCTCGGAAGCTAAGAAGGGTAGGGCCTGGTTAGTACTGGGATGGGAGACTGCTTAGGAATACCAGGTGCTGTAAGCTTTTTTCCAAGTGGTAGAAAACTGGTGAAATATGTTTGAAATATCATGAGATTTCAACAAGACCAATACTCTACTTGTCTTTCTTTCTTTCTTTCTATCTATCTATCTATCTATCTATCTATCTATCTATCTATCTATCTATCTATCTATCTATCTATCTATCTATCTATCTATCTATCTATCTATCTATCTATCTATCTATCTATCCAATTAGTCATATAAGAAGCATTGCCATCGTACTGGTTGTTGCCTACAGCCATACCACCTTAAAAACGCCCGATCCCGTCTGATCTCGGAAGCTAAGAAGGGTAGGGCCTGGTTAGTACTGGAATGGGAGACTGCTTAGGAATACCAAGTGCTGTAAGCTTTTTTCCAAGTGGTAGAAAACTGGTGAAATATGTTTGAAATATCATGAGATTTCAACAAGACCAATACTCTACTTGTCTTTCTTTCTTTCTTTCTATCTATCTATCTATCTATCTATCTATCTATCTATCTATCTATCTATCTATCTATCTATCTATCTATCTATCTATCTATCTATCTATCTATCTATCTATCTATCCAATTAGTCATATAAGAAGCATTGCCATCGTACTGGTTGTTGCCTACAGCCATACCACCTTAAAAACGCCCGATCCCGTCTGATCTCGGAAGCTAAGAAGGGTAGGGCCTGGTTAGTACTGGAATGGGAGACTGCTTAGGAATACCAGGTGCTGTAAGCTTTTTTCCAAGTGGTAGAAAACTGGTGAAATATGTTTGAAATATCATGAGATTTCAACAAGACCAATACTCTACTTGTCTTTCTTTCTTTCTTTCTATCTATCTATCTATCTATCTATCTATCTATCTATCTATCTATCTATCTATCTATCTATCTATCTATCTATCTATCTATCTATCTATCTATCTATCTATCTATCCAATTAGTCATATAAGAAGCATTGCCATCGTACTGGTTGTTGCCTACAGCCATACCACCTTAAAAACGCCCGATCCCGTCTGATCTCGGAAGCTAAGAAGGGTAGGGCCTGGTTAGTACTGGAATGGGAGACTGCTTAGGAATACCAGGTGCTGTAAGCTTTTTTCCAAGTGGTAGAAAACTGGTGAAATATGTTTGAAATATCATGAGATTTCAACAAGACCAATACTCTACTTGTCTTTCTTTCTTTCTATCTATCTATCTATCTATCTATCTATCTATCTATCTATCTATCTATCTATCTATCTATCTATCTATCTATCTATCTATCTATCTATCTATCTATCTATCTATCTATCTATCTATCTATCTATCCAATTAGTCATATAAGAAGCATTGCCATCGTAC
>NC_137672.1:3181335-3198835 GCF_963422515.1 Blennius ocellaris
GACCAATACTCTACTTGTCTTTCTTTCTTTCTTTCTATCTATCTATCTATCTATCTATCTATCTATCTATCTATCTATCTATCTATCTATCTATCTATCTATCTATCTATCTATCTATCTATCTATCTATCTATCTATCCAATTAGTCATATTAGAACCATTCCCATCGTACTGGTTGTTGCCTACAGCCATACCAACTTAAAAACGCCCGATCCCGTCTGATCTCGGAAGATAAGAAGGGTAGGGCCTGGTTAGTACTGGGATGGGAGACTGCTTAGGAATACCAGGTGCTGTAAGCTTTTTTCCAAGTGGTGGAAAACTGGTGAAATATGTTTGAAATATCATGAGATTCCAACAAGACCAATACTCTACTTGTCTTTCTTTATTTCTATCTATCTATCTATCTATCTATCTATCTATCTATCTATCTATCTATCTATCTATCTATCTATCTATCCAATTAGTCATATAAGGAGCATTGCCATCATACTGGTTGTTGCCTACAGCCATACCACCTTAAAAACGCCCGATCCCGTCTGATCTCGGAAGCTAAGAAGGGTAGGGCCTGGTTAGTACTGGGATGGGAGACTGCTTAGGAATACCAGGTGCTGTAAGCTTTTTTCCAAGTGGTGGAAAACTGGTGAAATATGTTTGAAATATCATGAGATTCCAACAAGACCAATACTCTACTTGTCTTTCTTTATTTCTATCTATCTATCTATCTATCTATCTATCTATCTATCTATCTATCTATCTATCTATCTATCTATCTATCTATCTATCTATCTATCTATCTATCTATCTATCCAATTAGTCATATAAGAAGCATTGCCATCGTACTGGTTGTTGCCTACAGCCATACCACCTTAAAAACGCCCGATCCAGTCTGATCTCGGAAGCTAAGAAGGGTAGGGCCTGGTTAGTACTGGGATGGGAGACTGCTTCGGAATGCCAGGTGCTGTAAGCTTTTTTCCAAGTGGTGGAAAACTGGTGAAATATGTTTGAAATATCATGAGATTTCAACAAGACCAATACTCTACTTGTCTTTCTTACTTTCTTTCTATCTATCTATCTATCTATCTATCTATCTATCTATCTATCTATCTATCTATCTATCTATCTATCTATCTATCTATCTATCTATCTATCTATCTATCTATCCAATTAGTCATATAAGAAGCATTGCCATCGTACTGGTTGTTGCCTACAGCCATACCACCTTAAAAACGCCCGATCCCGTCTGATCTCGGAAGCTAAGAAGGGTAGGGCCTAGTTAGTACTGGGATGGGAGACTGCTTAGGAATACCAGGTGCTGTAAGCTTTTTTCCAAGTGGTGGAAAACTGGTGAAATATGTTTGAAATATCATGAGATTCCAACAAGACCAATACTCTACTTGTCTTTCTTTCTATCTATCTATCTATCTATCTATCTATCTATCTATCTATCTATCTATCTATCTATCTATCTATCTATCTATCTATCTATCTATCCAATTAGTCATATAAGGAGCATTGCCATCATACTGGTTGTTGCCTACAGCCATACCACCTTAAAAACGCCCGATCCCGTCTGATCTCGGAAGCTAAGAAGGGTAGGGCCTGGTTAGTACTGGGATGGGAGACTGCTTAGGAATACCAGGTGCTGTAAGCTTTTTTCCAAGTGGTGGAAAACTGGTGAAATATGTTTGAAATATCATGAGATTCCAACAAGACCAATACTCTACTTGTCTTTCTTTCTTTCTATCTATCTATCTATCTATCTATCTATCTATCTATCTATCTATCCAATTAGTCATATAAGAAGCATTGCCATCGTACTGGTTGTTGCCTACAGCCATACCACCTTAAAAACGCCCGATCCCGTCTGATCTCGGAAGCTAAGAAGGGTAGGGCCTGGTTAGTACTGGGATGGGAGACTGCTTAGGAATGCCAGGTGCTGTATGCTTTTTTCCAAGTGGTGGAAAACTGGTGAAATATGTTTGAAATATCATGAGATTTCAACAAGACCAATACTCTACTTGTCTTTCTTACTTTCTTTCTATCTATCTATCTATCTATCTATCTATCTATCTATCTATCTATCTATCTATCTATCTATCTATCTATCTATCTATCTATCTATCTATCTATCTATCCAATTAGTCATATAAGGAGCATTGCCATCATACTGGTTGTTGCCTACAGCCATACCACCTTAAAAACGCCCGATCCCGTCTGATCTCGGAAGCTAAGAAGGGTAGGGCCTGGTTAGTACTGGGATGGGAGACTGCTTAGGAATACCAGGTGCTGTAAGCTTTTTTCCAAGTGGTAGAAAACTGGTGAAATATCATGAGATTTCAACAAGACCAATACTCTACTTGTCTTTCTTTCTTTCTATCTATCTATCTATCTATCTATCTATCTATCTATCTATCCAATTAGTCATATAAGAACCATTGCCATCGTACTGGTTGTTGCCTACAGCCATACCACCTTAAAAACGCCCGATCCCGTCTGATCTCGGAAGCTAAGAAGGGTAGGGCCTGGTTAGTACTGGGATGGGAGACTGCTTAGGAATACCAGGTGCTGTAAGCTTTTTTCCAAGTGGTAGAAAACTGGTGAAATATGTTTGAAATATCATGAGATTTCAACAAGACCAATACTCTACTTGTCTTTCTTTCTTTCTTTATATCTATCTATCTATCTATCTATCTATCTATCTATCTATCTATCTATCTATCTATCTATCTATCTATCTATCTATCTAACTATCTATCTATCTATCCAATTAGTCATATAAGAACCATTCCCATCGTACTGGTTGTTGCCTACAGCCATACCACCTTAAAAACGCCCGATCCCGTCTGATCTCGGAAGCTAAGAAGGGTAGGGCCTGGTTAGTACTGGGATGGGAGACTGCTTAGGAATACCAGGTGCTGTAAGCTTTTTTCCAAGTGGTGGAAAACTGGTGAAATATGTTTGAAATATCATGAGATTCCAACAAGACCAATACTCTACTTGTCTTTCTTTCTTTCTTTCTATCTATCTATCTATCTATCTATCTATCTATCTATCTATCTATCTATCTATCTATCTATCTATCTATCTATCTATCTATCTATCTATCTATCTATCTATCTATCTATCTATCTATCTATCCAATTAGTCATATTAGAACCATTCCCATCGTACTGGTTGTTGCCTACAGCCATACCAACTTAAAAACGCCCGATCCCGTCTGATCTCGGAAGATAAGAAGGGTAGGGCCTGGTTAGTACTGGGATGGGAGACTGCTTAGGAATACCAGGTGCTGTAAGCTTTTTTCCAAGTGGTGGAAAACTGGTGAAATATGTTTGAAATATCATGAGATTCCAACAAGACCAATACTCTACTTGTCTTTCTTTCTATCTATCTATCTATCTATCTATCTATCTATCTATCTATCTATCTATCTATCTATCTATCTATCTATCTATCTATCCAATTAGTCATATAAGGAGCATTGCCATCATACTGGTTGTTGCCTACAGCCATACCACCTTAAAAACGCCCGATCCCGTCTGATCTCGGAAGCTAAGAAGGGTAGGGCCTGGTTAGTACTGGGATGGGAGACTGCTTAGGAATACCAGGTGCTGTAAGCTTTTTTCCAAGTGGTGGAAAACTGGTGAAATATGTTTGAAATATCATGAGATTCCAACAAGACCAATACTCTACTTGTCTTTCTTTATTTCTATCTATCTATCTATCTATCTATCTATCTATCTATCTATCTATCTATCTATCTATCTATCTATCTATCTATCTATCTATCTATCTATCCAATTAGTCATATAAGAAGCATTGCCATCGTACTGGTTGTTGCCTACAGCCATACCACCTTAAAAACGCCCGATCCAGTCTGATCTCGGAAGCTAAGAAGGGTAGGGCCTGGTTAGTACTGGGATGGGAGACTGCTTCGGAATGCCAGGTGCTGTAAGCTTTTTTCCAAGTGGTGGAAAACTGGTGAAATATGTTTGAAATATCATGAGATTTCAACAAGACCAATACTCTACTTGTCTTTCTTACTTTCTTTCTATCTATCTATCTATCTATCTATCTATCTATCTATCTATCTATCTATCTATCTATCTATCTATCTATCTATCTATCTATCTATCTATCTATCCAATTAGTCATATAAGAAGCATTGCCATCGTACTGGTTGTTGCCTACAGCCATACCACCTTAAAAACGCCCGATCCCGTCTGATCTCGGAAGCTAAGAAGGGTAGGGCCTAGTTAGTACTGGGATGGGAGACTGCTTAGGAACACCAGGTGCTGTAAGCT
The DNA here is from genome assembly GCF_963422515.1 of Blennius ocellaris. NCBI lineage: Eukaryota > Metazoa > Chordata > Actinopteri > Blenniiformes > Blenniidae > Blennius > Blennius ocellaris. Next base: position 3,185,640 of record NC_137672.1, read on the forward strand.
TTTTTCCAAGTGGTGGAAAACTGGTGAAATATGTTTGAAATATCATGAGATTCCAACAAGACCAATACTCTACTTGTCTTTCTTTCTATCTATCTATCTATCTATCTATCTATCTATCTATCTATCTATCTATCTATCTATCTATCTATCTATCTATCTATCTATCTATCTATCTATCTATCTATCCAATTAGTCATATAAGGAGCATTGCCATCATACTGGTTGTTGCCTACAGCCATACCACCTTAAAAACGCCCGATCCCGTCTGATCTCGGAAGCTAAGAAGGGTAGGGCCTGGTTAGTACTGGGATGGGAGACTGTTTAGGAATACCAGGTGCTGTAAGCTTTTTTCCAAGTGGTGGAAAACTGGTGAAATATGTTTGAAATATCATGAGATTCCAACAAGACCAATACTCTACTTGTCTTTCTTTCTTTCTATCTATCTATCTATCTATCTATCTATCTATCTATCTATCTATCTATCTATCCAATTAGTCATATAAGAAGCATTGCCATCGTACTGGTTGTTGCCTACAGCCATACCACCTTAAAAACGCCCGATCCCGTCTGATCTCGGAAGCTAAGAAGGGTAGGGCCTGGTTAGTACTGGGATGGGAGACTGCTTAGGAATGCCAGGTGCTGTAAGCTTTTTTCCAAGTGGTGGAAAACTGGTGAAATATGTTTGAAATATCATGAGATTTCAACAAGACCAATACTCTACTTGTCTTTCTTACTTTCTTTCTATCTATCTATCTATCTATCTATCTATCTATCTATCTATCTATCTATCTATCTATCTATCTATCTATCTATCTATCTATCCAATTAGTCATATAAGAACCATTGCCATCGTACTGGTTGTCGCCTACAGCCATACCACCTTAAAAACGCCCGATCCCGTCTGATCTCGGAAGCTAAGAAGGGTAGGGCCTGGTTAGTACTGGGATGGGAGACTGCTTAGGAATACCAGGTGCTGTAAGCTTTTTTCCAAGTGGTAGAAAACTGGTGAAATATGTTTGAAATATCATGAGATTTCAACAAGACCAATACTCTACTTGTCTTTCTTTCTTTCTATCTATCTATCTATCTATCTATCTATCTATCTATCTATCTATCTATCTATCTATCTATCTATCTATCTATCTATCTATCTATCTATCTATCTATCCAATTAGTCATATAAGGAGCATTGCCATCATACTGGTTGTTGCCTACAGCCATACCACCTTAAAAACGCCCGATCCCGTCTGATCTCGGAAGCTAAGAAGGGTAGGGCCTGGTTAGTACTGGGATGGGAGACTGCTTAGGAATACCAGGTGCTGTAAGCTTTTTTCCAAGTGGTAGAAAACTGGTGAAATATCATGAGATTTCAACAAGACCAATACTCTACTTGTCTTTCTTTCTTTCTATCTATCTATCTATCTATCTATCTATCTATCTATCTATCCAATTAGTCATATAAGAACCATTGCCATCGTACTGGTTGTTGCCTACAGCCATACCACCTTAAAAACGCCCGATCCCGTCTGATCTCGGAAGCTAAGAAGGGTAGGGCCTGGTTAGTACTGGGATGGGAGACTGCTTAGGAATACCAGGTGCTGTAAGCTTTTTTCCAAGTGGTAGAAAACTGGTGAAATATGTTTGAAATATCATGAGATTTCAACAAGACCAATACTCTACTTGTCTTTCTTTCTTTCTTTCTATCTATCTATCTATCTATCTATCTATCTATCTATCTATCTATCTATCTATCTATCTATCTATCTATCTAACTATCTATCTATCTATCCAATTAGTCATATAAGAACCATTCCCATCGTACTGGTTGTTGCCTACAGCCATACCACCTTAAAAACGCCCGATCCCGTCTGATCTCGGAAGCTAAGAAGGGTAGGGCCTGGTTAGTACTGGGATGGGAGACTGCTTAGGAATACCAGGTGCTGTAAGCTTTTTTCCAAGTGGTGGAAAACTGGTGAAATATGTTTGAAATATCATGAGATTCCAACAAGACCAATACTCTACTTGTCTTTCTATCTATCTATCTATCTATCTATCTATCTATCTATCTATCTATCCAATTAGTCATATAAGAAGCATTGCCATCGTACTGGTTGTTGCCTACAGCCATACCACCTTAAAAACGCCCGATCCAGTCTGATCTCGGAAGCTAAGAAGGGTAGGGCCTGGTTAGTACTGGGATGGGAGACTGCTTCGGAATGCCAGGTGCTGTAAGCTTTTTTCCAAGTGGTGGAAAACTGGTGAAATATGTTTGAAATATCATGAGATTTCAACAAGACCAATACTCTACTTGTCTTTCTTACTTTCTTTCTATCTATCTATCTATCTATCTATCTATCTATCTATCTATCTATCTATCTATCTATCTATCTATCTATCTATCTATCTATCTATCTATCCAATTAGTCATATAAGAAGCATTGCCATCGTACTGGTTGTTGCCTACAGCCATACCACCTTAAAAACGCCCGATCCCGTCTGATCTCGGAAGCTAAGAAGGGTAGGGCCTAGTTAGTACTGGGATGGGAGACTGCTTAGGAATACCAGGTGCTGTAAGCTTTTTTCCAAGTGGTGGAAAACTGGTGAAATATGTTTGAAATATCATGAGATTCCAACAAGACCAATACTCTACTTGTCTTTCTTTCTATCTATCTATCTATCTATCTATCTATCTATCTATCTATCTATCTATCTATCTATCCAATTAGTCATATAAGGAGCATTGCCATCATACTGGTTGTTGCCTACAGCCATACCACCTTAAAAACGCCCGATCCCGTCTGATCTCGGAAGCTAAGAAGGGTAGGGCCTGGTTAGTACTGGGATGGGAGACTGCTTAGGAATACCAGGTGCTGTAAGCTTTTTTCCAAGTGGTAGAAAACTGGTGAAATATCATGAGATTTCAACAAGACCAATACTCTACTTGTCTTTCTTTCTTTCTATCTATCTATCTATCTATCTATCTATCTATCTATCCAATTAGTCATATAAGAACCATTGCCATCGTACTGGTTGTTGCCTACAGCCATACCACCTTAAAAACGCCCGATCCCGTCTGATCTCGGAAGCTAAGAAGGGTAGGGCCTGGTTAGTACTGGGATGGGAGACTGCTTAGGAATACCAGGTGCTGTAAGCTTTTTTCCAAGTGGTAGAAAACTGGTGAAATATGTTTGAAATATCATGAGATTTCAACAAGACCAATACTCTACTTGTCTTTCTTTCTTTCTTTCTATCTATCTATCTATCTATCTATCTATCTATCTAACTATCTATCTATCTATCCAATTAGTCATATAAGAACCATTCCCATCGTACTGGTTGTTGCCTACAGCCATACCACCTTAAAAACGCCCGATCCCGTCTGATCTCGGAAGCTAAGAAGGGTAGGGCCTGGTTAGTACTGGGATGGGAGACTGCTTAGGAATACCAGGTGCTGTAAGCTTTTTTCCAAGTGGTGGAAAACTGGTGAAATATGTTTGAAATATCATGAGATTCCAACAAGACCAATACTCTACTTGTCTTTCTATCTATCTATCTATCTATCTATCTATCTATCTATCCAATTAGTCATATAAGAAGCATTGCCATCGTACTGGTTGTTGCCTACAGCCATACCACCTTAAAAACGCCCGATCCCGTCTGATCTCGGAAGCTAAGAAGGGTAGGGCCTGGTTAGTACTGGGATGGGAGACTGCTTAGGAATACCAGGTGCTGTAAGCTTTTTTCCAAGTGGTAGAAAACTGGTGAAATATGTTTGAAATATCATGAGATTTCAACAAGACCAATACTCTACTTGTCTTTCTTTCTTTCTATCTATCTATCTATCTATCTATCTATCTATCTATCTATCTATCTATCTATCTATCTATCTATCTATCTATCTATCTATCCAATTAGTCATATAAGAAGCATTGCCATCGTACTGGTTGTTGCCTACAGCCATACCACCTTAAAAACGCCCGATCCCGTCTGATCTCGGAAGCTAAGAAGGGTAGGGCCTGGTTAGTACTGGGATGGGAGACTGCTTAGGAAGACCAGGTGCTGTAAGCTTTTTTCCAAGTGGTGGAAAACTGGTGAAATATGTTTGAAATATCATGAGATTCCAACAAGACCAATACTCTACTTGTCTTTCTTTCTATCTATCTATCTATCTATCTATCTATCTATCTATCTATCTATCTATCTATCTATCCAATTAGTCATATAAGGAGCATTGCCATCATACTGGTTGTTGCCTACAGCCATACCACCTTAAAAACGCCCGATCCCGTCTGATCTCGGAAGCTAAGAAGGGTAGGGCCTGGTTAGTACTGGGATGGGAGACTGCTTAGGAATACCAGGTGCTGTAAGCTTTTTTCCAAGTGGTGGAAAACTGGTGAAATATGTTTGAAATATCATGAGATTCCAACAAGACCAATACTCTACTTGTCTTTCTTTCTATCTATCTATCTATCTATCTATCTATCTATCTATCTATCTATCCAATTAGTCATATAAGGAGCATTGCCATCATACTGGTTGTTGCCTACAGCCATACCACCTTAAAAACGCCCGATCCCGTCTGATCTCGGAAGCTAAGAAGGGTAGGGCCTGGTTAGTACTGGGATGGGAGACTGCTTAGGAATACCAGGTGCTGTAAGCTTTTTTCCAAGTGGTGGAAAACTGGTGAAATATGTTTGAAATATCATGAGATTCCAACAAGACCAATACTCTACTTGTCTTTCTATCTATCTATCTATCTATCTATCTATCTATCTATCCAATTAGTCATATAAGAAGCATTGCCATCGTACTGGTTGTTGCCTACAGCCATACCACCTTAAAAACGCCCGATCCAGTCTGATCTCGGAAGCTAAGAAGGGTAGGGCCTGGTTAGTACTGGGATGGGAGACTGCTTCGGAATGCCAGGTGCTGTAAGCTTTTTTCCAAGTGGTGGAAAACTGGTGAAATATGTTTGAAATATCATGAGATTTCAACAAGACCAATACTCTACTTGTCTTTCTTACTTTCTTTCTATCTATCTATCTATCTATCTATCTATCTATCTATCTATCTATCTATCTATCTATCTATCTATCTATCTATCTATCTATCTATCTATCTATCCAATTAGTCATATAAGAAGCATTGCCATCGTACTGGTTGTTGCCTACAGCCATACCACCTTAAAAACGCCCGATCCCGTCTGATCTCGGAAGCTAAGAAGGGTAGGGCCTAGTTAGTACTGGGATGGGAGACTGCTTAGGAATACCAGGTGCTGTAAGCTTTTTTCCAAGTGGTGGAAAACTGGTGAAATATGTTTGAAATATCATGAGATTCCAACAAGACCAATACTCTACTTGTCTTTCTTTCTATCTATCTATCTATCTATCTATCTATCTATCTATCTATCTATCTATCTATCCAATTAGTCATATAAGGAGCATTGCCATCATACTGGTTGTTGCCTACAGCCATACCACCTTAAAAACGCCCGATCCCGTCTGATCTCGGAAGCTAAGAAGGGTAGGGCCTGGTTAGTACTGGGATGGGAGACTGCTTAGGAATACCAGGTGCTGTAAGCTTTTTTCCAAGTGGTAGAAAACTGGTGAAATATCATGAGATTTCAACAAGACCAATACTCTACTTGTCTTTCTTTCTTTCTATCTATCTATCTATCTATCTATCTATCTATCTATCTATCTATCAATTAGTCATATAAGAACCATTGCCATCGTACTGGTTGTTGCCTACAGCCATACCACCTTAAAAACGCCCGATCCCGTCTGATCTCGGAAGCTAAGAAGGGTAGGGCCTGGTTAGTACTGGGATGGGAGACTGCTTAGGAATACCAGGTGCTGTAAGCTTTTTTCCAAGTGGTAGAAAACTGGTGAAATATGTTTGAAATATCATGAGATTTCAACAAGACCAATACTCTACTTGTCTTTCTTTCTATCTATCTATCTATCTATCTATCTATCTATCTATCTATCTATCTATCTATCTATCTATCTATCTATCTAACTATCTATCTATCTATCCAATTAGTCATATAAGAACCATTCCCATCGTACTGGTTGTTGCCTACAGCCATACCACCTTAAAAACGCCCGATCCCGTCTGATCTCGGAAGCTAAGAAGGGTAGGGCCTGGTTAGTACTGGGATGGGAGACTGCTTAGGAATACCAGGTGCTGTAAGCTTTTTTCCAAGTGGTGGAAAACTGGTGAAATATGTTTGAAATATCATGAGATTCCAACAAGACCAATACTCTACTTGTCTTTCTATCTATCTATCTATCTATCTATCTATCTATCTATCTATCCAATTAGTCATATAAGAAGCATTGCCATCGTACTGGTTGTTGCCTACAGCCATACCACCTTAAAAACGCCCGATCCCGTCTGATCTCGGAAGCTAAGAAGGGTAGGGCCTGGTTAGTACTGGGATGGGAGACTGCTTAGGAATACCAGGTGCTGTAAGCTTTTTTCCAAGTGGTAGAAAACTGGTGAAATATGTTTGAAATATCATGAGATTTCAACAAGACCAATACTCTACTTGTCTTTCTTTCTTTCTATCTATCTATCTATCTATCTATCTATCTATCTATCTATCTATCTATCCAATTAGTCATATAAGAAGCATTGCCATCGTACTGGTTGTTGCCTACAGCCATACCACCTTAAAAACGCCCGATCCCGTCTGATCTCGGAAGCTAAGAAGGGTAGGGCCTGGTTAGTACTGGGATGGGAGACTGCTTAGGAAGACCAGGTGCTGTAAGCTTTTTTCCAAGTGGTGGAAAACTGGTGAAATATGTTTGAAATATCATGAGATTCCAACAAGACCAATACTCTACTTGTCTTTCTTTCTATCTATCTATCTATCTATCTATCTATCTATCTATCTATCTATCTATCTATCTATCTATCTATCTATCCAATTAGTCATATAAGGAGCATTGCCATCATACTGGTTGTTGCCTACAGCCATACCACCTTAAAAACGCCCGATCCCGTCTGATCTCGGAAGCTAAGAAGGGTAGGGCCTGGTTAGTACTGGGATGGGAGACTGCTTAGGAATACCAGGTGCTGTAAGCTTTTTTCCAAGTGGTGGAAAACTGGTGAAATATGTTTGAAATATCATGAGATTCCAACAAGACCAATACTCTACTTGTCTTTCTTTCTTTCTATCTATCTATCTATCTATCTATCTATCTATCTATCTATCTATCTATCTATCTATCTATCTATCTATCTATCTATCTATCTATCTATCTATCTATCTATCTATCTATCTATCCAATTAGTCATATAAGAACCATTGCCATCGTACTGGTTGTCGCCTACAGCCATACCACCTTAAAAACGCCCGATCCCGTCTGATCTCGGAAGCTAAGAAGGGTAGGGCCTGGTTAGTACTGGGATGGGAGACTGCTTAGGAATACCAGGTGCTGTAAGCTTTTTTCCAAGTGGTAGAAAACTTGTGAAATATGTTTGAAATATCATGAGATTTCAACAAGACCAATACTCTACTTGTCTTTCTTTCTTTCTTTCTATCTATCTATCTATCTATCTATCTATCTATCTATCTATCTATCTATCTATCTATCTATCTATCTATCTATCTATCTATCTATCTATCTATCTATCTATCTATCTATCTATTTATCTATCTATCCAATTAGTCATATAAGAACCATTCCCATCGTACTGGTTGTTGCCTACAGCCATACCACCTTAAAAACGCCCGATCCCGTCTGATCTCGGAAGCTAAGAAGGGTAGGGCCTGGTTAGTACTGAGATGGGAGACTGCTTAGGAATACCAGGTGCTGTAAGCTTTTTTCCAAGTGGTGGAAAACTGGTGAAATATGTTTGAAATATCATGAGATTCCAACAAGACCAATACTCTACTTGTCTTTCTTTCTTAATATCTATCTATCTATCTATCTATCTATCTATCTATCTATCTATCTATCTATCTATCCAATTAGTCATATAAGGAGCATTGCCATCATACTGGTTGTTGCCTACAGCCATACCACCTTAAAAACGCCCGATCCCGTCTGATCTCGGAAGCTAAGAAGGGTAGGGCCTGGTTAGTACTGGGATGGGAGACTGCTTAGGAATACCAGGTGCTGTAAGCTTTTTTCCAAGTGGTGGAAAACTGGTGAAATATGTTTGAAATATCATGAGATTCCAACAAGACCAATACTCTACTTGTCTTTCTTTCTTTCTATCTATCTATCTATCTATCTATCTATCTATCTATCTATCTATCTATCTATCTATCTATCCAATTAGTCATATAAGGAGCATTGCCATCATACTGGTTGTTGCCTACAGCCATACCACCTTAAAAACGCCCGATCCCGTCTGATCTCGGAAGCTAAGAAGGGTAGGGCCTGGTTAGTACTGGGATGGGAGACTGCTTAGGAATACCAGGTGCTGTAAGCTTTTTTCCAAGTGGTAGAAAACTGGTGAAATATCATGAGATTTCAACAAGACCAATACTCTACTTGTCTTTCTTTCTTTCTATCTATCTATCTATCTATCTATCTATCTATCTATCTATCCAATTAGTCATATAAGAACCATTGCCATCGTACTGGTTGTTGCCTACAGCCATACCACCTTAAAAACGCCCGATCCCGTCTGATCTCGGAAGCTAAGAAGGGTAGGGCCTGGTTAGTACTGGGATGGGAGACTGCTTAGGAATACCAGGTGCTGTAAGCTTTTTTCCAAGTGGTAGAAAACTGGTGAAATATGTTTGAAATATCATGAGATTTCAACAAGACCAATACTCTACTTGTCTTTCTTTCTTTCTTTCTATCTATCTATCTATCTATCTATCTATCTATCTATCTATCTATCTATCTATCTAACTATCTATCTATCTATCCAATTAGTCATATAAGAACCATTCCCATCGTACTGGTTGTTGCCTACAGCCATACCACCTTAAAAACGCCCGATCCCGTCTGATCTCGGAAGCTAAGAAGGGTAGGGCCTGGTTAGTACTGGGATGGGAGACTGCTTAGGAATACCAGGTGCTGTAAGCTTTTTTCCAAGTGGTGGAAAACTGGTGAAATATGTTTGAAATATCATGAGATTCCAACAAGACCAATACTCTACTTGTCTTTCTATCTATCTATCTATCTATCTATCTATCTATCTATCTATCCAATTAGTCATATAAGAAGCATTGCCATCGTACTGGTTGTTGCCTACAGCCATACCACCTTAAAAACGCCCGATCCCGTCTGATCTCGGAAGCTAAGAAGGGTAGGGCCTGGTTAGTACTGGGATGGGAGACTGCTTAGGAATACCAGGTGCTGTAAGCTTTTTTCCAAGTGGTAGAAAACTGGTGAAATATGTTTGAAATATCATGAGATTTCAACAAGACCAATACTCTACTTGTCTTTCTTTCTTTCTATCTATCTATCTATCTATCTATCTATCTATCTATCTATCTATCTATCTATCTATCCAATTAGTCATATAAGAAGCATTGCCATCGTACTGGTTGTTGCCTACAGCCAGACCACCTTAAAAACGCCCGATCCCGTCTGATCTCGGAAGCTAAGAAGGGTAGGGCCTGGTTAGTACTGGGATGGGAGACTGCTTAGGAAGACCAGGTGCTGTAAGCTTTTTTCCAAGTGGTGGAAAACTGGTGAAATATGTTTGAAATATCATGAGATTCCAACAAGACCAATACTCTACTTGTCTTTCTTTCTATCTATCTATCTATCTATCTATCTATCTATCTATCTATCTATCTATCTATCTATCTATCTATCCAATTAGTCATATAAGGAGCATTGCCATCATACTGGTTGTTGCCTACAGCCATACCACCTTAAAAACGCCCGATCCCGTCTGATCTCGGAAGCTAAGAAGGGTAGGGCCTGGTTAGTACTGGGATGGGAGACTGCTTAGGAATACCAGGTGCTGTAAGCTTTTTTCCAAGTGGTGGAAAACTGGTGAAATATGTTTGAAATATCATGAGATTCCAACAAGACCAATACTCTACTTGTCTTTCTTTCTTTCTATCTATCTATCTATCTATCTATCTATCTATCTATCTATCTATCTATCTATCTATCTATCTATCTATCTATCTATCTATCTATCTATCTATCTATCTATCTATCTATCCAATTAGTCATATAAGAACCATTGCCATCGTACTGGTTGTCGCCTACAGCCATACCACCTTAAAAACGCCCGATCCCGTCTGATCTCGGAAGCTAAGAAGGGTAGGGCCTGGTTAGTACTGGGATGGGAGACTGCTTAGGAATACCAGGTGCTGTAAGCTTTTTTCCAAGTGGTAGAAAACTTGTGAAATATGTTTGAAATATCATGAGATTTCAACAAGACCAATACTCTACTTGTCTTTCTTTCTTTCTTTCTATCTATCTATCTATCTATCTATCTATCTATCTATCTATCTATCTATCTATCTATCTATCTATCTATCTATCTATCTATCTATCTATCTATCTATCTATCTATCTATTTATCTATCTATCCAATTAGTCATATAAGAACCATTCCCATCGTACTGGTTGTTGCCTACAGCCATACCACCTTAAAAACGCCCGATCCCGTCTGATCTCGGAAGCTAAGAAGGGTAGGGCCTGGTTAGTACTGAGATGGGAGACTGCTTAGGAATACCAGGTGCTGTAAGCTTTTTTCCAAGTGGTGGAAAACTGGTGAAATATGTTTGAAATATCATGAGATTCCAACAAGACCAATACTCTACTTGTCTTTCTTTCTTAATATCTATCTATCTATCTATCTATCTATCTATCTATCTATCTATCTATCTATCCAATTAGTCATATAAGAAGCATTGCCATCGTACCGGTTGTTGCCTACAGCCATACCACCTTAAAAACGCCCGATCCCGTCTGATCTCAGAAGCTAAGAAGGGTAGGGCCTGGTTAGTACTGGGATGGGAGACTGCTTAGGAATACCAGGTGCTGTAAGCTTTTTTCCAAGTGGTGGAAAACTGGTGAAATATGTTTGAAATATCATGAGATTCCAACAAGACCAATACTCTACTTGTCTTTCTTTCTATCTATCTATCTATCTATCTATCTATCTATCTGTCTATCTATCCAATTAGTCATATAAGAACCATTCCCATCGTACTGGTTGTTGCCTACAGCCATACCACCTTAAAAACGCCCGATCCCGTCTGATCTCGGAAGCTAAGAAGGGTAGGGCCTGGTTAGTACTGGGATGGGAGACTGCTTAGGAATACCAGGTGCTGTAAGCTTTTTTCCAAGTGGTAGAAAACTGGTGAAATATGTTTGAAATATCATGAGATTTCAACAAGACCAATACTCTACTTGTCTTTCTTTCTTTCTTTCTTTCTATCTATCTATCTATCTATCTATCTATCTATCTATCTATCTATCTATCTATCTATCTATCTATCTATCTATCTATCCAATTAGTCATATAAGAACCATTGCCATCGTACTGGTTGTCGCCTACAGCCATACCACCTTAAAAACGCCCGATCCCGTCTGATCTCGGAAGCTAAGAAGGGTAGGGCCTGGTTAGTACTGGGATGGGAGACTGCTTAGGAATACCAGGTGCTGTAAGCTTTTTTCCAAGTGGTAGAAAACTGGTGAAATATGTTTGAAATATCATGAGATTTCAACAAGACCAATACTCTACTTGTCTTTCTTTCTTTCTTTCTATCTTTCTTTCTATCTATCTATCTATCTATCTATCTATCTATCTATCTATCTATCTATCTATCTATCTATCTATCTATCTATCTATCCAATTAGTCATATAAGAACCATTGCCATCGTACTGGTTGTTGCCTACAGCCATACCACCTTAAAAACGCCCGATCCCGTCTGATCTCGGAAGCTAAGAAGGGTAGGGCCTGGTTAGTACTGGGATGGAAGACTGCTTAGGAATACCAGGTGCTGTAAGCTTTTTTCCAAGTGGTAGAAAACTGGTGAAATATGTTTGAAGTATCATGAGATTTCAACAAGACCAATACTCTAATGTCTTTCTTTCTTTCTTTCTATCTATCTATCTATCTATCTATCTATCTATCTATCTATCTATCTATCTATCTATCTATCTATCTATCTATCTATCTATCTATCTATCTATCCAATTAGTCATATAAGAACCATTGCCATCGTACTGGTTGTTGCCTACAGCCATACCACCTTAAAAACGCCCGATCCCGTCTGATCTCGGAAGCTAAGAAGGGTAGGGCCTGGTTAGTACTGGGATGGGAGACTGCTTAGGAATACCAGGTGCTGTAAGCTTTTTTCCAAGTGGTAGAAAACTGGTGAAATATGTTTGAAATATCATGAGATTTCAACAAGACCAATACTCTACTTGTCTTTCTTTCTTTCTTTCTTTCTATCTATCTATCTATCTATCTATCTATCTATCTATCTATCTATCTATCTATCTATCTATCTATCTATCTATCTATCTATCTATCTATCTATCTATCCAATTAGTCATATAAGAACCATTGCCATCGTACTGGTTGTCGCCTACAGCCATACCACCTTAAAAACGCCCGATCCCGTCTGATCTCGGAAGCTAAGAAGGGTAGGGCCTGGTTAGTACTGGGATGGGAGACTGCTTAGGAATACCAGGTGCTGTAAGCTTTTTTCCAAGTGGTAGAAAACTGGTGAAATATGTTTGAAATATCATGAGATTCCAACAAGACCAATACTCTACTTGTCTTTCTATCTATCTATCTATCTATCTATCTATCTATCTATCTATCCAATTAGTCATATAAGAAGCATTGCCATCGTACTGGTTGTTGCCTACAGCCATACCACCTTAAAAACGCCCGATCCCGTCTGATCTCGGAAGCTAAGAAGGGTAGGGCCTGGTTAGTACTGGGATGGGAGACTGCTTAGGAATACCAGGTGCTGTAAGCTTTTTTCCAAGTGGTAGAAAACTGGTGAAATATGTTTGAAATATCATGAGATTTCAACAAGACCAATACTCTACTTGTCTTTCTTTCTTTCTATCTATCTATCTATCTATCTATCTATCTATCTATCTATCTATCTATCTATCTATCTATCTATCCAATTAGTCATATAAGAAGCATTGCCATCGTACTGGTTGTTGCCTACAGCCATACCACCTTAAAAACGCCCGATCCCGTCTGATCTCGGAAGCTAAGAAGGGTAGGGCCT
>NC_137672.1:3203835-3228835 GCF_963422515.1 Blennius ocellaris
GTAAGCTTTTTTCCAAGTGGTAGAAAACTGGTGAAATATGTTTGAAGTATCATGAGATTTCAACAAGACCAATACTCTAATGTCTTTCTTTCTTTCTTTCTATCTATCTATCTATCTATCTATCTATCTATCTATCTATCTATCTATCTATCTATCTATCTATCTATCTATCTATCTATCTATCTATCTATCTATCTATCTATCTATCTATCTATCTATCTATCTATCCAATTAGTCATATAAGAACCATTGCCATCGTACTGGTTGTCGCCTACAGCCATACCACCTTAAAAACGCCCGATCCCGTCTGATCTCGGAAGCTAAGAAGGGTAGGGCCTGGTTAGTACTGGGATGGGAGACTGCTTAGGAATACCAGGTGCTGTAAGCTTTTTTCCAAGTGGTAGAAAACTGGTGAAATATGTTTGAAATATCATGAGATTTCAACAAGACCAATACTCTACTTGTCTTTCTTTCTTTCTTTCTATCTATCTATCTATCTATCTATCTATCTATCTATCTATCTATCTATCTATCTATCTATCTATCTATCTATCTATCTATCTATCTATCTATCTATCTATCTATCTATCTATCTATCTATCCAATTAGTCATATAAGAACCATTGCCATCGTACTGGTTGTTGCCTACAGCCATACCACCTTAAAAACGCCCGATCCCGTCTGATCTCGGAAGCTAAGAAGGGTAGGGCCTGGTTAGTACTGGGATGGGAGACTGCTTAGGAATACCAGGTGCTGTAAGCTTTTTTCCAAGTGGTAGAAAACTGGTGAAATATGTTTGAAATATCATGAGATTTCAACAAGACCAATACTCTACTTGTCTTTCTTTCTTTCTTTCTATCTATCTATCTATCTATCTATCTATCTATCTATCTATCTATCTATCTATCTATCTATCTATCTATCTATCTATCTATCTATCTATCTATCTATCTATCTATCTATCTATCTATCTATCTATCTATCTATCCAATTAGTCATATAAGAACCATTGCCATCGTACTGGTTGTCGCCTACAGCCATACCACCTTAAAAACGCCCGATCCCGTCTGATCTCGGAAGCTAAGAAGGGTAGGGCCTGGTTAGTACTGGGATGGGAGACTGCTTAGGAATACCAGGTGCTGTAAGCTTTTTTCCAAGTGGTAGAAAACTGGTGAAATATGTTTGAAATATCATGAGATTTCAACAAGACCAATACTCTACTTGTCTTTCTTTCTTTCTTTCTATCTATCTATCTATCTATCTATCTATCTATCTATCTATCTATCTATCTATCTATCTATCTATCTATCTATCTATCTATCTATCTATCTATCTATCTATCTATCTATCTATCTATCTATCTATCCAATTAGTCATATAAGAACCATTGCCATCGTACTGGTTGTCGCCTACAGCCATACCACCTTAAAAACGCCCGATCCCGTCTGATCTCGGAAGCTAAGAAGGGTAGGGCCTGGTTAGTACTGGGATGGGAGACTGCTTAGGAATACCAGGTGCTGTAAGCTTTTTTCCAAGTGGTAGAAAACTGGTGAAATATGTTTGAAATATCATGAGATTTCAACAAGACCAATACTCTACTTGTCTTTCTTTCTTTCTTTCTATCTATCTATCTATCTATCTATCTATCTATCTATCTATCTATCTATCTATCTATCTATCTATCTATCTATCTATCTATCTATCTATCTATCTATCTATCTATCTATCTATCTATCTATCTATCTATCCAATTAGTCATATAAGAACCATTGCCATCGTACTGGTTGTTGCCTACAGCCATACCACCTTAAAAACGCCCGATCCCGTCTGATCTCGGAAGCTAAGAAGGGTAGGGCCTGGTTAGTACTGGGATGGAAGACTGCTTAGGAATACCAGGTGCTGTAAGCTTTTTTCCAAGTGGTAGAAAACTGGTGAAATATGTTTGAAGTATCATGAGATTTCAACAAGACCAATACTCTAATGTCTTTCTTTCTTTCTTTCTATCTATCTATCTATCTATCTATCTATCTATCTATCTATCTATCTATCTATCTATCTATCTATCTATCTATCTATCTATCTATCTATCTATCTATCTATCTATCTATCTATCTATCTATCTATCTATCCAATTAGTCATATAAGAACCATTGCCATCGTACTGGTTGTTGCCTACAGCCATACCACCTTAAAAACGCCCGATCCCGTCTGATCTCGGAAGCTAAGAAGGGTAGGGCCTGGTTAGTACTGGGATGGGAGACTGCTTAGGAATACCAGGTGCTGTAAGCTTTTTTCCAAGTGGTAGAAAACTGGTGAAATATGTTTGAAATATCATGAGATTTCAACAAGACCAATACTCTACTTGTCTTTCTTTCTTTCTTTCTATCTATCTATCTATCTATCTATCTATCTATCTATCTATCTATCTATCTATCTATCTATCTATCTATCTATCTATCTATCTATCTATCTATCTATCTATCTATCCAATTAGTCATATAAGAACCATTGCCATCGTACTGGTTGTTGCCTACAGCCATACCACCTTAAAAACGCCCGATCCCGTCTGATCTCGGAAGCTAAGAAGGGTAGGGCCTGGTTAGTACTGGGATGGAAGACTGCTTAGGAATACCAGGTGCTGTAAGCTTTTTTCCAAGTGGTAGAAAACTGGTGAAATATGTTTGAAGTATCATGAGATTTCAACAAGACCAATACTCTAATGTCTTTCTTTCTTTCTTTCTATCTATCTATCTATCTATCTATCTATCTATCTATCTATCTATCTATCTATCTATCTATCTATCTATCTATCTATCTATCTATCTATCTATCTATCTATCTATCTATCCAATTAGTCATATAAGAACCATTGCCATCGTACTGGTTGTTGCCTACATCCATACCACCTTAAAAACGCCCGATCCCGTCTGATCTCGGAAGCTAAGAAGGGTAGGGCCTGGTTAGTACTGGGATGGGAGACTGCTTAGGAATACCAGGTGCTGTAAGCTTTTTTCCAAGTGGTAGAAAACTGGTGAAATATGTTTGAAATATCATGAGATTTCAACAAGACCAATACTCTACTTGTCTTTCTTTCTTTCTTTCTATCTATCTATCTATCTATCTATCTATCTATCTATCTATCTATCTATCTATCTATCTATCTATCTATCTATCTATCTATCTATCTATCTATCTATATATCTATCTATCTATCTATCTATCTATCTATCTATCTATCTATCCAATTAGTCATATAAGAACCATTGCCATCGTACTGGTTGTTGCCTACAGCCATACCACCTTAAAAACGCCCGATCCCGTCTGATCTCGGAAGCTAAGAAGGGTAGGGCCTGGTTAGTACTGGGATGGAAGACTGCTTAGGAATACCAGGTGCTGTAAGCTTTTTTCCAAGTGGTAGAAAACTGGTGAAATATGTTTGAAGTATCATGAGATTTCAACAAGACCAATACTCTAATGTCTTTCTTTCTTTCTTTCTATCTATCTATCTATCTATCTATCTATCTATCTATCTATCTATCTATCTATCTATCTATCTATCTATCTATCTATCTATCTATCTATCTATCTATCTATCTATCTATCTATCTATCCAATTAGTCATATAAGAACCATTGCCATCGTACTGGTTGTCGCCTACAGCCATACCACCTTAAAAACGCCCGATCCCGTCTGATCTCGGAAGCTAAGAAGGGTAGGGCCTGGTTAGTACTGGGATGGGAGACTGCTTAGGAATACCAGGTGCTGTAAGCTTTTTTCCAAGTGGTAGAAAACTGGTGAAATATGTTTGAAATATCATGAGATTTCAACAAGACCAATACTCTACTTGTCTTTCTTTCTTTCTTTCTATCTATCTATCTATCTATCTATCTATCTATCTATCTATCTATCTATCTATCTATCTATCTATCTATCTATCTATCTATCTATCTATCTATCTATCTATCTATCCAATTAGTCATATAAGAACCATTGCCATCGTACTGGTTGTTGCCTACAGCCATACCACCTTAAAAACGCCCGATCCCGTCTGATCTCGGAAGCTAAGAAGGGTAGGGCCTGGTTAGTACTGGGATGGGAGACTGCTTAGGAATACCAGGTGCTGTAAGCTTTTTTCCAAGTGGTAGAAAACTGGTGAAATATGTTTGAAATATCATGAGATTTCAACAAGACCAATACTCTACTTGTCTTTCTTTCTTTCTTTCTATCTATCTATCTATCTATCTATCTATCTATCTATCTATCTATCTATCTATCTATCTATCTATCTATCTATCTATCTATCTATCTATCTATCTATCTATCTATCTATCTATCTATCTATCTATCTATCTATCTATCCAATTAGTCATATAAGAACCATTGCCATCGTACTGGTTGTCGCCTACAGCCATACCACCTTAAAAACGCCCGATCCCGTCTGATCTCGGAAGCTAAGAAGGGTAGGGCCTGGTTAGTACTGGGATGGGAGACTGCTTAGGAATACCAGGTGCTGTAAGCTTTTTTCCAAGTGGTAGAAAACTGGTGAAATATGTTTGAAATATCATGAGATTTCAACAAGACCAATACTCTACTTGTCTTTCTTTCTTTCTTTCTATCTATCTATCTATCTATCTATCTATCTATCTATCTATCTATCTATCTATCTATCTATCTATCTATCTATCTATCTATCTATCTATCTATCTATCTATCTATCTATCTATCTATCTATCTATCTATCTATCTATCTATCTATCCAATTAGTCATATAAGAACCATTGCCATCGTACTGGTTGTCGCCTACAGCCATACCACCTTAAAAACGCCCGATCCCGTCTGATCTCGGAAGCTAAGAAGGGTAGGGCCTGGTTAGTACTGGGATGGGAGACTGCTTAGGAATACCAGGTGCTGTAAGCTTTTTTCCAAGTGGTAGAAAACTGGTGAAATATGTTTGAAATATCATGAGATTTCAACAAGACCAATACTCTACTTGTCTTTCTTTCTTTCTTTCTATCTATCTATCTATCTATCTATCTATCTATCTATCTATCTATCTATCTATCTATCTATCTATCTATCTATCTATCTATCTATCTATCTATCTATCTATCTATCTATCTATCTATCTATCTATCTATCTATCTATCTATCTATCTATCCAATTAGTCATATAAGAACCATTGCCATCGTACTGGTTGTTGCCTACAGCCATACCACCTTAAAAACGCCCGATCCCGTCTGATCTCGGAAGCTAAGAAGGGTAGGGCCTGGTTAGTACTGGGATGGAAGACTGCTTAGGAATACCAGGTGCTGTAAGCTTTTTTCCAAGTGGTAGAAAACTGGTGAAATATGTTTGAAGTATCATGAGATTTCAACAAGACCAATACTCTAATGTCTTTCTTTCTTTCTTTCTATCTATCTATCTATCTATCTATCTATCTATCTATCTATCTATCTATCTATCTATCTATCTATCTATCTATCTATCTATCTATCTATCTATCTATCTATCTATCTATCTATCTATCCAATTAGTCATATAAGAACCATTGCCATCGTACTGGTTGTTGCCTACAGCCATACCACCTTAAAAACGCCCGATCCCGTCTGATCTCGGAAGCTAAGAAGGGTAGGGCCTGGTTAGTACTGGGATGGGAGACTGCTTAGGAATACCAGGTGCTGTAAGCTTTTTTCCAAGTGGTAGAAAACTGGTGAAATATGTTTGAAATATCATGAGATTTCAACAAGACCAATACTCTACTTGTCTTTCTTTCTTTCTTTCTATCTATCTATCTATCTATCTATCTATCTA
Organism: Blennius ocellaris; assembly: GCF_963422515.1. Taxonomy (NCBI): domain Eukaryota; kingdom Metazoa; phylum Chordata; class Actinopteri; order Blenniiformes; family Blenniidae; genus Blennius; species Blennius ocellaris. The sequence goes on from NC_137672.1 coordinate 3,209,648, forward strand.
TCTATCTATCTATCTATCTATCTATCTATCTATCTATCTATCTATCTATCTATCCAATTAGTCATATAAGAACCATTGCCATCGTACTGGTTGTTGCCTACAGCCATACCACCTTAAAAACGCCCGATCCCGTCTGATCTCGGAAGCTAAGAAGGGTAGGGCCTGGTTAGTACTGGGATGGAAGACTGCTTAGGAATACCAGGTGCTGTAAGCTTTTTTCCAAGTGGTAGAAAACTGGTGAAATATGTTTGAAGTATCATGAGATTTCAACAAGACCAATACTCTAATGTCTTTCTTTCTTTCTTTCTTTCTATCTATCTATCTATCTATCTATCTATCTATCTATCTATCTATCTATCTATCTATCTATCTATCTATCTATCTATCTATCTATCTATCTATCTATCTATCTATCTATCTATCTATCTATCTATCTATCCAATTAGTCATATAAGAACCATTGCCATCGTACTGGTTGTTGCCTACAGCCATACCACCTTAAAAACGCCCGATCCCGTCTGATCTCGGAAGCTAAGAAGGGTAGGGCCTGGTTAGTACTGGGATGGGAGACTGCTTAGGAATACCAGGTGCTGTAAGCTTTTTTCCAAGTGGTAGAAAACTGGTGAAATATGTTTGAAATATCATGAGATTTCAACAAGACCAATACTCTACTTGTCTTTCTTTCTTTCTTTCTATCTATCTATCTATCTATCTATCTATCTATCTATCTATCTATCTATCTATCTATCTATCTATCTATCTATCTATCTATCTATCTATCTATCCAATTAGTCATATAAGAACCATTGCCATCGTACTGGTTGTCGCCTACAGCCATACCACCTTAAAAACGCCCGATCCCGTCTGATCTCGGAAGCTAAGAAGGGTAGGGCCTGGTTAGTACTGGGATGGGAGACTGCTTAGGAATACCAGGTGCTGTAAGCTTTTTTCCAAGTGGTAGAAAACTGGTGAAATATGTTTGAAATATCATGAGATTTCAACAAGACCAATACTCTACTTGTCTTTCTTTCTTTCTTTCTATCTATCTATCTATCTATCTATCTATCTATCTATCTATCTATCTATCTATCTATCTATCTATCTATCTATCTATCTATCTATCTATCTATCTATCTATCTATCTATCTATCTATCCAATTAGTCATATAAGAACCATTGCCATCGTACTGGTTGTCGCCTACAGCCATACCACCTTAAAAACGCCCGATCCCGTCTGATCTCGGAAGCTAAGAAGGGTAGGGCCTGGTTAGTACTGGGATGGGAGACTGCTTAGGAATACCAGGTGCTGTAAGCTTTTTTCCAAGTGGTAGAAAACTGGTGAAATATGTTTGAAATATCATGAGATTTCAACAAGACCAATACTCTACTTGTCTTTCTTTCTTTCTTTCTATCTATCTATCTATCTATCTATCTATCTATCTATCTATCTATCTATCTATCTATCTATCTATCTATCTATCTATCTATCTATCTATCTATCTATCTATCTATCTATCTATCTATCTATCTATCCAATTAGTCATATAAGAACCATTGCCATCGTACTGGTTGTTGCCTACAGCCATACCACCTTAAAAACGCCCGATCCCGTCTGATCTCGGAAGCTAAGAAGGGTAGGGCCTGGTTAGTACTGGGATGGAAGACTGCTTAGGAATACCAGGTGCTGTAAGCTTTTTTCCAAGTGGTAGAAAACTGGTGAAATATGTTTGAAGTATCATGAGATTTCAACAAGACCAATACTCTAATGTCTTTCTTTCTTTCTTTCTATCTATCTATCTATCTATCTATCTATCTATCTATCTATCTATCTATCTATCTATCTATCTATCTATCTATCTATCTATCTATCTATCCAATTAGTCATATAAGAACCATTGCCATCGTACTGGTTGTTGCCTACAGCCATACCACCTTAAAAACGCCCGATCCCGTCTGATCTCGGAAGCTAAGAAGGGTAGGGCCTGGTTAGTACTGGGATGGGAGACTGCTTAGGAATACCAGGTGCTGTAAGCTTTTTTCCAAGTGGTAGAAAACTGGTGAAATATGTTTGAAATATCATGAGATTTCAACAAGACCAATACTCTACTTGTCTTTCTTTCTTTCTTTCTATCTATCTATCTATCTATCTATCTATCTATCTATCTATCTATCTATCTATCTATCTATCTATCTATCTATCTATCTATCTATCTATCCAATTAGTCATATAAGAACCATTGCCATCGTACTGGTTGTTGCCTACAGCCATACCACCTTAAAAACGCCCGATCCCGTCTGATCTCGGAAGCTAAGAAGGGTAGGGCCTGGTTAGTACTGGGATGGAAGACTGCTTAGGAATACCAGGTGCTGTAAGCTTTTTTCCAAGTGGTAGAAAACTGGTGAAATATGTTTGAAGTATCATGAGATTTCAACAAGACCAATACTCTAATGTCTTTCTTTCTTTCTTTCTATCTATCTATCTATCTATCTATCTATCTATCTATCTATCTATCTATCTATCTATCTATCTATCTATCTATCTATCTATCTATCTATCTATCTATCTATCTATCTATCTATCTATCTATCTATCCAATTAGTCATATAAGAACCATTGCCATCGTACTGGTTGTTGCCTACAGCCATACCACCTTAAAAACGCCCGATCCCGTCTGATCTCGGAAGCTAAGAAGGGTAGGGCCTGGTTAGTACTGGGATGGGAGACTGCTTAGGAATACCAGGTGCTGTAAGCTTTTTTCCAAGTGGTAGAAAACTGGTGAAATATGTTTGAAATATCATGAGATTTCAACAAGACCAATACTCTACTTGTCTTTCTTTCTTTCTTTCTATCTATCTATCTATCTATCTATCTATCTATCTATCTATCTATCTATCTATCTATCTATCTATCTATCTATCTATCTATCTATCTATCTATCTATCTATCTATCTATCTATCTATCTATCTATCTATCCAATTAGTCATATAAGAACCATTGCCATCGTACTGGTTGTCGCCTACAGCCATACCACCTTAAAAACGCCCGATCCCGTCTGATCTCGGAAGCTAAGAAGGGTAGGGCCTGGTTAGTACTGGGATGGGAGACTGCTTAGGAATACCAGGTGCTGTAAGCTTTTTTCCAAGTGGTAGAAAACTGGTGAAATATGTTTGAAATATCATGAGATTTCAACAAGACCAATACTCTACTTGTCTTTCTTTCTTTCTTTCTATCTATCTATCTATCTATCTATCTATCTATCTATCTATCTATCTATCTATCTATCTATCTATCTATCTATCTATCTATCTATCTATCTATCTATCTATCTATCTATCTATCTATCTATCCAATTAGTCATATAAGAACCATTGCCATCGTACTGGTTGTTGCCTACAGCCATACCACCTTAAAAACGCCCGATCCCGTCTGATCTCGGAAGCTAAGAAGGGTAGGGCCTGGTTAGTACTGGAATGGAAGACTGCTTAGGAATACCAGGTGCTGTAAGCTTTTTTCCAAGTGGTAGAAAACTGGTGAAATATGTTTGAAGTATCATGAGATTTCAACAAGACCAATACTCTAATGTCTTTCTTTCTTTCTTTCTATCTATCTATCTATCTATCTATCTATCTATCTATCTATCTATCTATCTATCTATCTATCTATCTATCTATCTATCTATCTATCTATCTATCTATCTATCTATCTATCCAATTAGTCATATAAGAACCATTGCCATCGTACTGGTTGTTGCCTACAGCCATACCACCTTAAAAACGCCCGATCCCGTCTGATCTCGGAAGCTAAGAAGGGTAGGGCCTGGTTAGTACTGGGATGGGAGACTGCTTAGGAATACCAGGTGCTGTAAGCTTTTTTCCAAGTGGTAGAAAACTGGTGAAATATGTTTGAAATATCATGAGATTTCAACAAGACCAATACTCTACTTGTCTTTCTTTCTTTCTTTCTATCTATCTATCTATCTATCTATCTATCTATCTATCTATCTATCTATCTATCTATCTATCTATCTATCTATCTATCTATCTATCTATCTATCTATCTATCTATCTATCTATCTATCCAATTAGTCATATAAGAACCATTGCCATCGTACTGGTTGTCGCCTACAGCCATACCACCTTAAAAACGCCCGATCCCGTCTGATCTCGGAAGCTAAGAAGGGTAGGGCCTGGTTAGTACTGGGATGGGAGACTGCTTAGGAATACCAGGTGCTGTAAGCTTTTTTCCAAGTGGTAGAAAACTGGTGAAATATGTTTGAAATATCATGAGATTTCAACAAGACCAATACTCTACTTGTCTTTCTTTCTTTCTTTCTATCTATCTATCTATCTATCTATCTATCTATCTATCTATCTATCTATCTATCTATCTATCTATCTATCTATCTATCTATCTATCTATCTATCTATCTATCTATCCAATTAGTCATATAAGAACCATTGCCATCGTACTGGTTGTCGCCTACAGCCATACCACCTTAAAAACGCCCGATCCCGTCTGATCTCGGAAGCTAAGAAGGGTAGGGCCTGGTTAGTACTGGGATGGGAGACTGCTTAGGAATACCAGGTGCTGTAAGCTTTTTTCCAAGTGGTAGAAAACTGGTGAAATATGTTTGAAATATCATGAGATTTCAACAAGACCAATACTCTACTTGTCTTTCTTTCTTTCTTTCTATCTATCTATCTATCTATCTATCTATCTATCTATCTATCTATCTATCTATCTATCTATCTATCTATCTATCTATCTATCTATCTATCTATCTATCTATCTATCTATCTATCTATCTATCTATCTATCTATCCAATTAGTCATATAAGAACCATTGCCATCGTACTGGTTGTCGCCTACAGCCATACCACCTTAAAAACGCCCGATCCCGTCTGATCTCGGAAGCTAAGAAGGGTAGGGCCTGGTTAGTACTGGGATGGGAGACTGCTTAGGAATACCAGGTGCTGTAAGCTTTTTTCCAAGTGGTAGAAAACTGGTGAAATATGTTTGAAATATCATGAGATTTCAACAAGACCAATACTCTACTTGTCTTTCTTTCTTTCTTTCTATCTATCTATCTATCTATCTATCTATCTATCTATCTATCTATCTATCTATCTATCTATCTATCTATCTATCTATCTATCTATCTATCCAATTAGTCATATAAGAACCATTGCCATCGTACTGGTTGTCGCCTACAGCCATACCACCTTAAAAACGCCCGATCCCGTCTGATCTCGGAAGCTAAGAAGGGTAGGGCCTGGTTAGTACTGGGATGGGAGACTGCTTAGGAATACCAGGTGCTGTAAGCTTTTTTCCAAGTGGTAGAAAACTGGTGAAATATGTTTGAAATATCATGAGATTTCAACAAGACCAATACTCTACTTGTCTTTCTTTCTTTCTTTCTATCTATCTATCTATCTATCTATCTATCTATCTATCTATCTATCTATCTATCTATCTATCTATCTATCTATCTATCTATCTATCTATCTATCTATCTATCTATCCAATTAGTCATATAAGAACCATTGCCATCGTACTGGTTGTTGCCTACAGCCATACCACCTTAAAAACGCCCGATCCCGTCTGATCTCGGAAGCTAAGAAGGGTAGGGCCTGGTTAGTACTGGGATGGAAGACTGCTTAGGAATACCAGGTGCTGTAAGCTTTTTTCCAAGTGGTAGAAAACTGGTGAAATATGTTTGAAGTATCATGAGATTTCAACAAGACCAATACTCTAATGTCTTTCTTTCTTTCTTTCTATCTATCTATCTATCTATCTATCTATCTATCTATCTATCTATCTATCTATCTATCTATCTATCTATCTATCTATCTATCTATCCAATTAGTCATATAAGAACCATTGCCATCGTACTGGTTGTTGCCTACAGCCATACCACCTTAAAAACGCCCGATCCCGTCTGATCTCGGAAGCTAAGAAGGGTAGGGCCTGGTTAGTACTGGGATGGGAGACTGCTTAGGAATACCAGGTGCTGTAAGCTTTTTTCCAAGTGGTAGAAAACTGGTGAAATATGTTTGAAATATCATGAGATTTCAACAAGACCAATACTCTACTTGTCTTTCTTTCTTTCTTTCTATCTATCTATCTATCTATCTATCTATCTATCTATCTATCTATCTATCTATCTATCTATCTATCTATCTATCTATCTATCTATCTATCTATCTATCTATCTATCCAATTAGTCATATAAGAACCATTGCCATCGTACTGGTTGTCGCCTACAGCCATACCACCTTAAAAACGCCCGATCCCGTCTGATCTCGGAAGCTAAGAAGGGTAGGGCCTGGTTAGTACTGGGATGGGAGACTGCTTAGGAATACCAGGTGCTGTAAGCTTTTTTCCAAGTGGTAGAAAACTGGTGAAATATGTTTGAAATATCATGAGATTTCAACAAGACCAATACTCTACTTGTCTTTCTTTCTTTCTTTCTATCTATCTATCTATCTATCTATCTATCTATCTATCTATCTATCTATCTATCTATCTATCTATCTATCTATCTATCTATCTATCTATCTATCTATCTATCTATCTATCTATCTATCTATCTATCTATCTATCTATCCAATTAGTCATATAAGAACCATTGCCATCGTACTGGTTGTCGCCTACAGCCATACCACCTTAAAAACGCCCGATCCCGTCTGATCTCGGAAGCTAAGAAGGGTAGGGCCTGGTTAGTACTGGGATGGGAGACTGCTTAGGAATACCAGGTGCTGTAAGCTTTTTTCCAAGTGGTAGAAAACTGGTGAAATATGTTTGAAATATCATGAGATTTCAACAAGACCAATACTCTACTTGTCTTTCTTTCTTTCTTTCTATCTATCTATCTATCTATCTATCTATCTATCTATCTATCTATCTATCTATCTATCTATCTATCTATCTATCTATCTATCTATCTATCTATCTATCTATCTATCTATCTATCTATCTATCCAATTAGTCATATAAGAACCATTGCCATCGTACTGGTTGTCGCCTACAGCCATACCACCTTAAAAACGCCCGATCCCGTCTGATCTCGGAAGCTAAGAAGGGTAGGGCCTGGTTAGTACTGGGATGGGAGACTGCTTAGGAATACCAGGTGCTGTAAGCTTTTTTCCAAGTGGTAGAAAACTGGTGAAATATGTTTGAAATATCATGAGATTTCAACAAGACCAATACTCTACTTGTCTTTCTTTCTTTCTCTATCTATCTATCTATCTATCTATCTATCTATCTATCTATCTATCTATCTATCTATCTATCTATCTATCTATCTATCTATCTATCTATCTATCTATCTATCTATCCAATTAGTCATATAAGAACCATTGCCATCGTACTGGTTGTTGCCTACAGCCATACCACCTTAAAAACGCCCGATCCCGTCTGATCTCGGAAGCTAAGAAGGGTAGGGCCTGGTTAGTACTGGGATGGAAGACTGCTTAGGAATACCAGGTGCTGTAAGCTTTTTTCCAAGTGGTAGAAAACTGGTGAAATATGTTTGAAGTATCATGAGATTTCAACAAGACCAATACTCTAATGTCTTTCTTTCTTTCTTTCTATCTATCTATCTATCTATCTATCTATCTATCTATCTATCTATCTATCTATCTATCTATCTATCTATCTATCTATCTATCTATCTATCTATCTATCTATCTATCTATCTATCTATCTATCTATCCAATTAGTCATATAAGAACCATTGCCATCGTACTGGTTGTTGCCTACAGCCATACCACCTTAAAAACGCCCGATCCCGTCTGATCTCGGAAGCTAAGAAGGGTAGGGCCTGGTTAGTACTGGGATGGGAGACTGCTTAGGAATACCAGGTGCTGTAAGCTTTTTTCCAAGTGGTAGAAAACTGGTGAAATATGTTTGAAATATCATGAGATTTCAACAAGACCAATACTCTACTTGTCTTTCTTTCTTTCTTTCTATCTATCTATCTATCTATCTATCTATCTATCTATCTATCTATCTATCTATCTATCTATCTATCTATCTATCTATCTATCTATCTATCTATCTATCTATCTATCTATCTATCTATCTATCTATCCAATTAGTCATATAAGAACCATTGCCATCGTACTGGTTGTCGCCTACAGCCATACCACCTTAAAAACGCCCGATCCCGTCTGATCTCGGAAGCTAAGAAGGGTAGGGCCTGGTTAGTACTGGGATGGGAGACTGCTTAGGAATACCAGGTGCTGTAAGCTTTTTTCCAAGTGGTAGAAAACTGGTGAAATATGTTTGAAATATCATGAGATTTCAACAAGACCAATACTCTACTTGTCTTTCTTTCTTTCTTTCTATCTATCTATCTATCTATCTATCTATCTATCTATCTATCTATCTATCTATCTATCTATCTATCTATCTATCTATCTATCTATCTATCTATCTATCTATCTATCTATCTATCTATCCAATTAGTCATATAAGAACCATTGCCATCGTACTGGTTGTCGCCTACAGCCATACCACCTTAAAAACGCCCGATCCCGTCTGATCTCGGAAGCTAAGAAGGGTAGGGCCTGGTTAGTACTGGGATGGGAGACTGCTTAGGAATACCAGGTGCTGTAAGCTTTTTTCCAAGTGGTAGAAAACTGGTGAAATATGTTTGAAATATCATGAGATTTCAACAAGACCAATACTCTACTTGTCTTTCTTTCTTTCTTTCTATCTATCTATCTATCTATCTATCTATCTATCTATCTATCTATCTATCTATCTATCTATCTATCTATCTATCTATCTATCTATCTATCTATCTATCTATCTATCTATCTATCTATCCAATTAGTCATATAAGAACCATTGCCATCGTACTGGTTGTCGCCTACAGCCATACCACCTTAAAAACGCCCGATCCCGTCTGATCTCGGAAGCTAAGAAGGGTAGGGCCTGGTTAGTACTGGGATGGGAGACTGCTTAGGAATACCAGGTGCTGTAAGCTTTTTTCCAAGTGGTAGAAAACTGGTGAAATATGTTTGAAATATCATGAGATTTCAACAAGACCAATACTCTACTTGTCTTTCTTTCTTTCTTTCTATCTATCTATCTATCTATCTATCTATCTATCTATCTATCTATCTATCTATCTATCTATCTATCTATCTATCTATCTATCTATCTATCTATCTATCTATCCAATTAGTCATATAAGAACCATTGCCATCGTACTGGTTGTTGCCTACAGCCATACCACCTTAAAAACGCCCGATCCCGTCTGATCTCGGAAGCTAAGAAGGGTAGGGCCTGGTTAGTACTGGGATGGAAGACTGCTTAGGAATACCAGGTGCTGTAAGCTTTTTTCCAAGTGGTAGAAAACTGGTGAAATATGTTTGAAGTATCATGAGATTTCAACAAGACCAATACTCTAATGTCTTTCTTTCTTTCTTTCTATCTATCTATCTATCTATCTATCTATCTATCTATCTATCTATCTATCTATCTATCTATCTATCTATCTATCTATCTATCTATCTATCTATCTATCTATCTATCTATCTATCTATCCAATTAGTCATATAAGAACCATTGCCATCGTACTGGTTGTTGCCTACAGCCATACCACCTTAAAAACGCCCGATCCCGTCTGATCTCGGAAGCTAAGAAGGGTAGGGCCTGGTTAGTACTGGGATGGGAGACTGCTTAGGAATACCAGGTGCTGTAAGCTTTTTTCCAAGTGGTAGAAAACTGGTGAAATATGTTTGAAATATCATGAGATTTCAACAAGACCAATACTCTACTTGTCTTTCTTTCTTTCTTTCTATCTATCTATCTATCTATCTATCTATCTATCTATCTATCTATCTATCTATCTATCTATCTATCTATCTATCTATCTATCTATCTATCTATCTATCTATCTATCTATCTATCTATCTATCTATCTATCCAATTAGTCATATAAGAACCATTGCCATCGTACTGGTTGTCGCCTACAGCCATACCACCTTAAAAACGCCCGATCCCGTCTGATCTCGGAAGCTAAGAAGGGTAGGGCCTGGTTAGTACTGGGATGGGAGACTGCTTAGGAATACCAGGTGCTGTAAGCTTTTTTCCAAGTGGTAGAAAACTGGTGAAATATGTTTGAAATATCATGAGATTTCAACAAGACCAATACTCTACTTGTCTTTCTTTCTTTCTTTCTATCTATCTATCTATCTATCTATCTATCTATCTATCTATCTATCTATCTATCTATCTATCTATCTATCTATCTATCTATCTATCTATCTATCTATCTATCTATCTATCTATCCAATTAGTCATATAAGAACCATTGCCATCGTACTGGTTGTCGCCTACAGCCATACCACCTTAAAAACGCCCGATCCCGTCTGATCTCGGAAGCTAAGAAGGGTAGGGCCTGGTTAGTACTGGGATGGGAGACTGCTTAGGAATACCAGGTGCTGTAAGCTTTTTTCCAAGTGGTAGAAAACTGGTGAAATATGTTTGAAATATCATGAGATTTCAACAAGACCAATACTCTACTTGTCTTTCTTTCTTTCTTTCTTTCTTTCTATCTATCTATCTATCTATCTATCTATCTATCTATCTATCTATCTATCTATCTATCTATCTATCTATCTATCTATCTATCTATCTATCTATCTATCTATCTATCTATCTATCCAATTAGTCATATAAGAACCATTGCCATCGTACTGGTTGTTGCCTACAGCCATACCACCTTAAAAACGCCCGATCCCGTCTGATCTCGGAAGCTAAGAAGGGTAGGGCCTGGTTAGTACTGGGATGGAAGACTGCTTAGGAATACCAGGTGCTGTAAGCTTTTTTCCAAGTGGTAGAAAACTGGTGAAATATGTTTGAAGTATCATGAGATTTCAACAAGACCAATACTCTAATGTCTTTCTTTCTTTCTTTCTATCTATCTATCTATCTATCTATCTATCTATCTATCTATCTATCTATCTATCTATCTATCTATCTATCTATCTATCTATCTATCTATCTATCTATCTATCTATCTATCTATCTATCTATCTATCTATCTATCCAATTAGTCATATAAGAACCATTGCCATCGTACTGGTTGTTGCCTACAGCCATACCACCTTAAAAACGCCCGATCCCGTCTGATCTCGGAAGCTAAGAAGGGTAGGGCCTGGTTAGTACTGGGATGGGAGACTGCTTAGGAATACCAGGTGCTGTAAGCTTTTTTCCAAGTGGTAGAAAACTGGTGAAATATGTTTGAAATATCATGAGATTTCAACAAGACCAATACTCTACTTGTCTTTCTTTCTTTCTATCTATCTATCTATCTATCTATCTATCTATCTATCTATCTATCTATCTATCTATCTATCTATCTATCTATCTATCTATCTATCTATCTATCTATCTATCTATCTATCTATCCAATTAGTCATATAAGAACCATTGCCATCGTACTGGTTGTTGCCTACAGCCATACCACCTTAAAAACGCCCGATCCCGTCTGATCTCGGAAGCTAAGAAGGGTAGGGCCTGGTTAGTACTGGGATGGGAGACTGCTTAGGAATACCAGGTGCTGTAAGCTTTTTTCCAAGTGGTAGAAAACTGGTGAAATATGTTTGAAATATCATGAGATTTCAACAAGACCAATACTCTACTTGTCTTTCTTTCTTTCTATCTATCTATCTATCTATCTATCTATCTATCTATCTATCTATCTATCTATCTATCTATCTATCTATCTATCTATCTATCTATCTATCTATCTATCTATCTATCTATCTATCTATCCAATTAGTCATATAAGAACCATTGCCATCGTACTGGTTGTCGCCTACAGCCATACCACCTTAAAAACGCCCGATCCCGTCTGATCTCGGAAGCTAAGAAGGGTAGGGCCTGGTTAGTACTGGGATGGGAGACTGCTTAGGAATACCAGGTGCTGTAAGCTTTTTTCCAAGTGGTAGAAAACTGGTGAAATATGTTTGAAATATCATGAGATTTCAACAAGACCAATACTCTACTTGTCTTTCTTTCTTTCTTTCTATCTATCTATCTATCTATCTATCTATCTATCTATCTATCTATCTATCTATCTATCTATCTATCTATCTATCTATCTATCTATCTATCTATCTATCTATCTATCTATCTATCTATCCAATTAGTCATATAAGAACCATTGCCATCGTACTGGTTGTCGCCTACAGCCATACCACCTTAAAAACGCCCGATCCCGTCTGATCTCGGAAGCTAAGAAGGGTAGGGCCTGGTTAGTACTGGGATGGGAGACTGCTTAGGAATACCAGGTGCTGTAAGCTTTTTTCCAAGTGGTAGAAAACTGGTGAAATATGTTTGAAATATCATGAGATTTCAACAAGACCAATACTCTACTTGTCTTTCTTTCTTTCTTTCTATCTATCTATCTATCTATCTATCTATCTATCTATCTATCTATCTATCTATCTATCTATCTATCTATCTATCTATCTATCTATCTATCTATCTATCTATCTATCTATCTATCTATCTATCTATCTATCCAATTAGTCATATAAGAACCATTGCCATCGTACTGGTTGTCGCCTACAGCCATACCACCTTAAAAACGCCCGATCCCGTCTGATCTCGGAAGCTAAGAAGGGTAGGGCCTGGTTAGTACTGGGATGGAAGACTGCTTAGGAATACCAGGTGCTGTAAGCTTTTTTCCAAGTGGTAGAAAACTGGTGAAATATGTTTGAAGTATCATGAGATTTCAACAAGACCAATACTCTAATGTCTTTCTTTCTTTCTTTCTATCTTTCTATCTATCTATCTATCTATCTATCTATCTATCTATCTATCTATCTATCTATCTATCTATCTATCTATCTATCTATCTATCTATCTATCTATCTATCTATCTATCTATCCAATTAGTCATATAAGAACCATTGCCATCGTACTGGTTGTCGCCTACAGCCATACCACCTTAAAAACGCCCGATCCCGTCTGATCTCGGAAGCTAAGAAGGGTAGGGCCTGGTTAGTAATGGGATGGGAGACTGCTTAGGAATACCAGGTGCTGTAAGCTTTTTTCCAAGTGGTAGAAAACTGGTGAAATATGTTTGAAATATCATGAGATTTCAACAAGACCAATACTCTACTTGTCTTTCTTTCTTTCTTTCTTTCTTTCTATCTATCTATCTATCTATCTATCTATCTATCTATCTATCTATCTATCTATCTATCTATCTATCTATCTATCTATCTATCTATCTATCTATCTATCTATCCAATTAGTCATATAAGAACCATTGCCATCGTACTGGTTGTCGCCTACAGCCATACCACCTTAAAAACGCCCGATCCCGTCTGATCTCGGAAGCTAAGAAGGGTAGGGCCTGGTTAGTACTGGGATGGGAGACTGCTTAGGAATACCAGGTGCTGTAAGCTTTTTTCCAAGTGGTAGAAAACTGGTGAAATATGTTTGAAATATCATGAGATTTCAACAAGACCAATACTCTACTTGTCTTTCTTTCTTTCTTTCTATCTATCTATCTATCTATCTATCTATCTATCTATCTATCTATCTATCTATCTATCTATCTATCTATCTATCTATCTATCTATCTATCTATCTATCTATCTATCTATCTATCTATCTATCTATCCAATTAGTCATATAAGAACCATTGCCATCGTACTGGTTGTCGCCTACAGCCATACCACCTTAAAAACGCCCGATCCCGTCTGATCTCGGAAGCTAAGAAGGGTAGGGCCTGGTTAGTACTGGGATGGGAGACTGCTTAGGAATACCAGGTGCTGTAAGCTTTTTTCCAAGTGGTAGAAAACTGGTGAAATATGTTTGAAATATCATGAGATTTCAACAAGACCAATACTCTACTTGTCTTTCTTTCTTTCTTTCTATCTATCTATCTATCTATCTATCTATCTATCTATCTATCTATCTATCTATCTATCTATCTATCTATCTATCTATCTATCTATCTATCTATCTATCTATCTATCTATCTATCTATGTATCTATCTATCTATCTATCTATCTATCTATCCAATTAGTCATATAAGAACCATTGCCATCGTACTGGTTGTCGCCTACAGCCATACCACCTTAAAAACGCCCGATCCCGTCTGATCTCGGAAGCTAAGAAGGGTAGGGCCTGGTTAGTACTGGGATGGAAGACTGCTTAGGAATACCAGGTGCTGTAAGCTTTTTTCCAAGTGGTAGAAAACTGGTGAAATATGTTTGAAGTATCATGAGATTTCAACAAGACCAATACTCTAATGTCTTTCTTTCTTTCTTTCTATCTTTCTATCTATCTATCTATCTATCTATCTATCTATCTATCTATCTATCTATCTATCTATCTATCTATCTATCTATCTATCTATCTATCTATCTATCTATCTATCTATCTATCCAATTAGTCATATAAGAACCATTGCCATCGTACTGGTTGTCGCCTACAGCCATACCACCTTAAAAACGCCCGATCCCGTCTGATCTCGGAAGCTAAGAAGGGTAGGGCCTGGTTAGTAATGGGATGGGAGACTGCTTAGGAATACCAGGTGCTGTAAGCTTTTTTCCAAGTGGTAGAAAACTGGTGAAATATGTTTGAAATATCATGAGATTTCAACAAGACCAATACTCTACTTGTCTTTCTTTCTTTCTTTCTTTCTTTCTATCTATCTATCTATCTATCTATCTATCTATCTATCTATCTATCTATCTATCTATCTATCTATCTATCTATCTATCTATCTATCTATCTATCTATCTATCTATCTATCTATCTATCTATCCAATTAGTCATATAAGAACCATTGCCATCGTACTGGTTGTCGCCTACAGCCATACCACCTTAAAAACGCCCGATCCCGTCTGATCTCGGAAGCTAAGAAGGGTAGGGCCTGGTTAGTACTGGGATGGGAGACTGCTTAGGAATACCAGGTGCTGTAAGCTTTTTTCCAAGTGGTAGAAAACTGGTGAAATATGTTTGAAATATCATGAGATTTCAACAAGACCAATACTCTACTTGTCTTTCTTTCTTTCTTTCTATCTATCTATCTATCTATCTATCTATCTATCTATCTATCTATCTATCTATCTATCTATCTATCTATCTATCTATCTATCTATCTATCTATCTATCTATCTATCTATCTATCTATCTATCCAATTAGTCATATAAGAACCATTGCCATCGTACTGGTTGTTGCCTACAGCCATACCACCTTAAAAACGCCCGATCCCGTCTGATCTCGGAAGCTAAGAAGGGTAGGGCCTGGTTAGTACTGGGATGGAAGACTGCTTAGGAATACCAGGTGCTGTAAGCTTTTTTCCAAGTGGTAGAAAACTGGTGAAATATGTTTGAAGTATCATGAGATTTCAACAAGACCAATACTCTAATGTCTTTCTTTCTTTCTTTCTATCTATCTATCTATCTATCTATCTATCTATCTATCTATCTATCTATCTATCTATCTATCTATCTATCTATCTATCTATCTATCTATCTATCTATCTATCTATCTATCTATCTATCTATCTATCTATCTATCTATCTATCCAATTAGTCATATAAGAACCATTGCCATCGTACTGGTTGTTGCCTACAGCCATACCACCTTAAAAACGCCCGATCCCGTCTGATCTCGGAAGCTAAGAAGGGTAGGGCCTGGTTAGTACTGGGATGGGAGACTGCTTAGGAATACCAGGTGCTGTAAGCTTTTTTCCAAGTGGTAGAAAACTGGTGAAATATGTTTGAAATATCATGAGATTTCAACAAGACCAATACTCTACTTGTCTTTCTTTCTTTCTTTCTTTCTATCTATCTATCTATCTATCTATCTATCTATCTATCTATCTATCTATCTATCTATCTATCTATCTATCTATCTATCTATCTATCTATCTATCTATCTATCTATCTATCTATCTATCTATCTATCTATCCAATTAGTCATATAAGAACCATTGCCATCGTACTGGTTGTTGCCTACAGCCATACCACCTTAAAAACGCCCGATCCCGTCTGATCTCGGAAGCTAAGAAGGGTAGGGCCTGGTTAGTACTGGGATGGGAGACTGCTTAGGAATACCAGGTGCTGTAAGCTTTTTTCCAAGTGGTAGAAAACTGGTGAAATATGTTTGAAATATCATGAGATTTCAACAAGACCAATACTCTACTTGTCTTTCTTTCTTTCTTTCTTTCTATCTATCTATCTATCTATCTATCTATCTATCTATCTATCTATCTATCTATCTATCTATCTATCTATCTATCTATCTATCTATCTATCTATCTATCTATCTATCTATCTATCTATCCAATTAGTCATATAAGAACCATTGCCATCGTACTGGTTGTCGCCTACAGCCATACCACCTTAAAAACGCCCGATCCCGTCTGATCTCGGAAGCTAAGAAGGGTAGGGCCTGGTTAGTACTGGGATGGGAGACTGCTTAGGAATACCAGGTGCTGTAAGCTTTTTTCCAAGTGGTAGAAAACTGGTGAAATATGTTTGAAATATCATGAGATTTCAACAAGACCAATACTCTACTTGTCTTTCTTTCTTTCTTTCTATCTATCTATCTATCTATCTATCTATCTATCTATCTATCTATCTATCTATCTATCTATCTATCTATCTATCTATCTATCTATCTATCTATCTATCTATCTATCTATCTATCTATCTATCCAATTAGTCATATAAGAACCATTGCCATCGTACTGGTTGTTGCCTACAGCCATACCACCTTAAAAACGCCCGATCCCGTCTGATCTCGGAAGCTAAGAAGGGTAGGGCCTGGTTACTACTGGGATGGGAGACTGCTTAGGAATACCAGGTGCTGTAAGCTTTTTTCCAAGTGGTAGAAAACTGGTGAAATATGTTTGAAATATCATGAGATTTCAACAAGACCAATACTCTACTTGTCTTTCTTTCTTTCTATCTATCTATCTATCTATCTATCTATCTATCTATCTATCTATCTATCTATCTATCTATCTATCTATCTATCTATCTATCTATCTATCTATCTATCTATCTATCTATCTATCTATCTATTTATCTATCTATCCAATTAGTCATATAAGAACCATTCCCATCGTACTGGTTGTTGCCTACAGCCATACCACCTTAAAAACGCCCGATCCCGTCTGATCTCGGAAGCTAAGAAGGGTAGGGCCTGGTTAGTACTGGGATGGGAGACTGCTTAGGAATACCAGGTGCTGTAAGCTTTTTTCCAAGTGGTGGAAAACTGGTGAAATATGTTTGAAATATCATGAGATTCCAACAAGACCAATACTCTACTTGTCTTTCTTTCTATCTATCTATCTATCTATCTATCTATCTATCTATCTATCTATCTATCTATCTATCTATCTATCTATCTATCTATCTATCTATCCAATTAGTCATATAAGAACCATTGCCATCGTACTGGTTGTCGCCTACAGCCATACCACCTTAAAAACGCCCGATCCCGTCTGATCTCGGAAGCTAAGAAGGGTAGGGCCTGGTTAGTACTGGGATGGGAGACTGCTTAGGAATACCAGGTGCTGTAAGCTTTTTTCCAAGTGGTAGAAAACTGGTGAAATATGTTTGAAATATCATGAGATTTCAACAAGACCAATACTCTACTTGTCTTTCTTTCTTTCTATCTATCTATCTATCTATCTATCTATCTATCTATCTATCTATCTATCTATCTATCTATCTATCTATCTATCCAATTAGTCATATAAGAACCATTGCCATCGTACTGGTTGTCGCCTACAGCCATACCACCTTAAAAACGCCCGATCCCGTCTGATCTCGGAAGCTAAGAAGGGTAGGGCCTGGTTAGTACTGGGATGGGAGACTGCTTAGGAATACCAGGTGCTGTAAGCTTTTTTCCAAGTGGTAGAAAACTGGTGAAATATGTTTGAAATATCATGAGATTTCAACAAGACCAATACTCTACTTGTCTTTCTTTCTTTCTTTCTATCTATCTATCTATCTATCTATCTATCTATCTATCTATCTATCTATCTATCTATCTATCTATCTATCTATCTATCTATCTATCTATCTATCTATCTATCTATCTATCTATCTATCTATCTATCCAATTAGTCATATAAGAACCATTGCCATCGTACTGGTTGTCGCCTACAGCCATACCACCTTAAAAACGCCCGATCCCGTCTGATCTCGGAAGCTAAGAAGGGTAGGGCCTGGTTAGTACTGGGATGGGAGACTGCTTAGGAATACCAGGTGCTGTAAGCTTTTTTCCAAGTGGTAGAAAACTGGTGAAATATGTTTGAAATATCATGAGATTTCAACAAGACCAATACTCTACTTGTCTTTCTTTCTTTCTTTCTATCTATCTATCTATCTATCTATCTATCTATCTATCTATCTATCTATCTATCTATCTATCTATCTATCTATCTATCTATCTATCTATCTATCTATCTATCTATCTATCCAATTAGTCATATAAGAACCATTGCCATCGTACTGGTTGTTGCCTACAGCCATACCACCTTAAAAACGCCCGATCCCGTCTGATCTCGGAAGCTAAGAAGGGTAGGGCCTGGTTAGTACTGGGATGGAAGACTGCTTAGGAATACCAGGTGCTGTAAGCTTTTTTCCAAGTGGTAGAAAACTGGTGAAATATGTTTGAAGTATCATGAGATTTCAACAAGACCAATACTCTAATGTCTTTCTTTCTTTCTTTCTATCTATCTATCTATCTATCTATCTATCTATCTATCTATCTATCTATCTATCTATCTATCTATCTATCTATCTATCTATCTATCTATCTATCTATCTATCTATCTATCTATCTATCTATCTATCTATCCAATTAGTCATATAAGAACCATTGCCATCGTACTGGTTGTTGCCTACAGCCATACCACCTTAAAAACGCCCGATCCCGTCTGATCTCGGAAGCTAAGAAGGGTAGGGCCTGGTTAGTACTGGGATGGGAGACTGCTTAGGAATACCAGGTGCTGTAAGCTTTTTTCCAAGTGGTAGAAAACTGGTGAAATATGTTTGAAATATCATGAGATTTCAACAAGACCAATACTCTACTTGTCTTTCTTTCTTTCTTTCTTTCTATCTATCTATCTATCTATCTATCTATCTATCTATCTATCTATCTATCTATCTATCTATCTATCTATC
>NC_137672.1:3248835-3253835 GCF_963422515.1 Blennius ocellaris
TCTATCTATCTATCTATCTATCTATCTATCTATCTATCTATCTATCTATCTATCTATCTATCTATCTATCTATCTATCTATCTATCTATCTATCTATCTATCTATCTATCTATCTATCTATCCAATTAGTCATATAAGAACCATTGCCATCGTACTGGTTGTCGCCTACAGCCATACCACCTTAAAAACGCCCGATCCCGTCTGATCTCGGAAGCTAAGAAGGGTAGGGCCTGGTTAGTACTGGGATGGGAGACTGCTTAGGAATACCAGGTGCTGTAAGCTTTTTTCCAAGTGGTAGAAAACTGGTGAAATATGTTTGAAATATCATGAGATTTCAACAAGACCAATACTCTACTTGTCTTTCTTTCTTTCTTTCTATCTATCTATCTATCTATCTATCTATCTATCTATCTATCTATCTATCTATCTATCTATCTATCTATCTATCTATCTATCTATCTATCTATCTATCTATCTATCTATCTATCTATCCAATTAGTCATATAAGAACCATTGCCATCGTACTGGTTGTTGCCTACAGCCATACCACCTTAAAAACGCCCGATCCCGTCTGATCTCGGAAGCTAAGAAGGGTAGGGCCTGGTTAGTACTGGGATGGGAGACTGCTTAGGAATACCAGGTGCTGTAAGCTTTTTTCCAAGTGGTAGAAAACTGGTGAAATATGTTTGAAATATCATGAGATTTCAACAAGACCAATACTCTACTTGTCTTTCTTTCTTTCTATCTATCTATCTATCTATCTATCTATCTATCTATCTATCTATCTATCTATCTATCTATCTATCTATCTATCTATCTATCTATCTATCTATCTATCTATCCAATTAGTCATATAAGAACCATTGCCATCGTACTGGTTGTCGCCTACAGCCATACCACCTTAAAAACGCCCGATCCCGTCTGATCTCGGAAGCTAAGAAGGGTAGGGCCTGGTTAGTACTGGGATGGGAGACTGCTTAGGAATACCAGGTGCTGTAAGCTTTTTTCCAAGTGGTAGAAAACTGGTGAAATATGTTTGAAATATCATGAGATTTCAACAAGACCAATACTCTACTTGTCTTTCTTTCTTTCTTTCTATCTATCTATCTATCTATCTATCTATCTATCTATCTATCTATCTATCTATCTATCTATCTATCTATCTATCTATCTATCTATCTATCTATCTATCTATCTATCTATCTATCTATCTATCTATCTATCCAATTAGTCATATAAGAACCATTGCCATCGTACTGGTTGTCGCCTACAGCCATACCACCTTAAAAACGCCCGATCCCGTCTGATCTCGGAAGCTAAGAAGGGTAGGGCCTGGTTAGTACTGGGATGGGAGACTGCTTAGGAATACCAGGTGCTGTAAGCTTTTTTCCAAGTGGTAGAAAACTGGTGAAATATGTTTGAAATATCATGAGATTTCAACAAGACCAATACTCTACTTGTCTTTCTTTCTTTCTTTCTATCTATCTATCTATCTATCTATCTATCTATCTATCTATCTATCTATCTATCTATCTATCTATCTATCTATCTATCTATCTATCTATCTATCTATCTATCTATCTATCTATCTATCTATCTATCTATCTATCTATCTATCCAATTAGTCATATAAGAACCATTGCCATCGTACTGGTTGTTGCCTACAGCCATACCACCTTAAAAACGCCCGATCCCGTCTGATCTCGGAAGCTAAGAAGGGTAGGGCCTGGTTAGTACTGGGATGGAAGACTGCTTAGGAATACCAGGTGCTGTAAGCTTTTTTCCAAGTGGTAGAAAACTGGTGAGATATGTTTGAAGTATCATGAGATTTCAACAAGACCAATACTCTAATGTCTTTCTTTCTTTCTTTCTTTCTATCTATCTATCTATCTATCTATCTATCTATCTATCTATCTATCTATCTATCTATCTATCTATCTATCTATCTATCTATCTATCTATCTATCTATCTATCTATCCAATTAGTCATATAAGAACCATTGCCATCGTACTGGTTGTTGCCTACAGCCATACCACCTTAAAAACGCCCGATCCCGTCTGATCTCGGAAGCTAAGAAGGGTAGGGCCTGGTTAGTACTGGGATGGGAGACTGCTTAGGAATACCAGGTGCTGTAAGCTTTTTTCCAAGTGGTAGAAAACTGGTGAAATATGTTTGAAATATCATGAGATTTCAACAAGACCAATACTCTACTTGTCTTTCTTTCTTTCTTTCTTTCTATCTATCTATCTATCTATCTATCTATCTATCTATCTATCTATCTATCTATCTATCTATCTATCTATCTATCTATCTATCTATCTATCCAATTAGTCATATAAGAACCATTGCCATCGTACTGGTTGTCGCCTACAGCCATACCACCTTAAAAACGCCCGATCCCGTCTGATCTCGGAAGCTAAGAAGGGTAGGGCCTGGTTAGTACTGGGATGGGAGACTGCTTAGGAATACCAGGTGCTGTAAGCTTTTTTCCAAGTGGTAGAAAACTGGTGAAATATGTTTGAAATATCATGAGATTTCAACAAGACCAATACTCTACTTGTCTTTCTTTCTTTCTTTCTATCTATCTATCTATCTATCTATCTATCTATCTATCTATCTATCTATCTATCTATCTATCTATCTATCTATCTATCTATCTATCTATCCAATTAGTCATATAAGAACCATTGCCATCGTACTGGTTGTCGCCTACAGCCATACCACCTTAAAAACGCCCGATCCCGTCTGATCTCGGAAGCTAAGAAGGGTAGGGCCTGGTTAGTACTGGGATGGGAGACTGCTTAGGAATACCAGGTGCTGTAAGCTTTTTTCCAAGTGGTAGAAAACTGGTGAAATATGTTTGAAATATCATGAGATTTCAACAAGACCAATACTCTACTTGTCTTTCTTTCTTTCTTTCTATCTATCTATCTATCTATCTATCTATCTATCTATCTATCTATCTATCTATCTATCTATCTATCTATCTATCTATCTATCTATCTATCTATCTATCTATCTATCTATCTATCTATCTATCCAATTAGTCATATAAGAACCATTGCCATCGTACTGGTTGTCGCCTACAGCCATACCACCTTAAAAACGCCCGATCCCGTCTGATCTCGGAAGCTAAGAAGGGTAGGGCCTGGTTAGTACTGGGATGGGAGACTGCTTAGGAATACCAGGTGCTGTAAGCTTTTTTCCAAGTGGTAGAAAACTGGTGAAATATGTTTGAAATATCATGAGATTTCAACAAGACCAATACTCTACTTGTCTTTCTTTCTTTCTTTCTTTCTATCTATCTATCTATCTATCTATCTATCTATCTATCTATCTATCTATCTATCTATCTATCTATCTATCTATCTATCTATCTATCTATCTATCTATCTATCTATCTATCTATCTATCTATCTATCTATCTATCCAATTAGTCATATAAGAACCATTGCCATCGTACTGGTTGTCGCCTACAGCCATACCACCTTAAAAACGCCCGATCCCGTCTGATCTCGGAAGCTAAGAAGGGTAGGGCCTGGTTAGTACTGGGATGGGAGACTGCTTAGGAATACCAGGTGCTGTAAGCTTTTTTCCAAGTGGTAGAAAACTGGTGAAATATGTTTGAAATATCATGAGATTTCAACAAGACCAATACTCTACTTGTCTTTCTTTCTTTCTTTCTATCTATCTATCTATCTATCTATCTATCTATCTATCTATCTATCTATCTATCTATCTATCTATCTATCTATCTATCTATCTATCCAATTAGTCATATAAGAACCATTGCCATCGTACTGGTTGTCGCCTACAGCCATACCACCTTAAAAACGCCCGATCCCGTCTGATCTCGGAAGCTAAGAAGGGTAGGGCCTGGTTAGTACTGGGATGGGAGACTGCTTAGGAATACCAGGTGCTGTAAGCTTTTTTCCAAGTGGTAGAAAACTGGTGAAATATGTTTGAAATATCATGAGATTTCAACAAGACCAATACTCTACTTGTCTTTCTTTCTTTCTTTCTATCTATCTATCTATCTATCTATCTATCTATCTATCTATCTATCTATCTATCTATCTATCTATCTATCTATCTATCTATCTATCTATCTATCTATCTATCTATCTATCTATCTATCTATCCAATTAGTCATATAAGAACCATTGCCATCGTACTGGTTGTCGCCTACAGCCATACCACCTTAAAAACGCCCGATCCCGTCTGATCTCGGAAGCTAAGAAGGGTAGGGCCTGGTTAGTACTGGGATGGGAGACTGCTTAGGAATACCAGGTGCTGTAAGCTTTTTTCCAAGTGGTAGAAAACTGGTGAAATATGTTTGAAATATCATGAGATTTCAACAAGACCAATACTCTACTTGTCTTTCTTTCTTTCTTTCTATCTATCTATCTATCTATCTATCTATCTATCTATCTATCTATCTATCTATCTATCTATCTATCTATCTATCTATCTATCTATCTATCTATCTATCTATCTATCTATCTATCTATCTATCCAATTAGTCATATAAGAACCATTGCCATCGTACTGGTTGTCGCCTACAGCCATACCACCTTAAAAACGCCCGATCCCGTCTGATCTCGGAAGCTAAGAAGGGTAGGGCCTGGTTAGTACTGGGATGGGAGACTGCTTAGGAATACCAGGTGCTGTAAGCTTTTTTCCAAGTGGTAGAAAACTGGTGAAATATGTTTGAAATATCATGAGATTTCAACAAGACCAATACTCTACTTGTCTTTCTTTCTTTCTTTCTATCTATCTATCTATCTATCTATCTATCTATCTATCTATCTATCTATCTATCTATCTATCTATCTATCTATCTATCTATCTATCTATCTATCTATCTATCTATCTATCTATCTATCCAATTAGCCATATAAGAACCATTGCCATCGTACTGGTTGTTGCCTACAGCCATACCACCTTAAAAACGCCCGATCCCGTCTGATCTCGGAAGCTAAGAAGGGTAGGGCCTGGT
>NC_137672.1:3313835-3316335 GCF_963422515.1 Blennius ocellaris
AACCATTGCCATCGTACTGGTTGTTGCCTACAGCCATACCACCTTAAAAACGCCCGATCCCGTCTGATCTCGGAAGCTAAGAAGGGTAGGGCCTGGTTAGTACTGGGATGGGAGACTGCTTAGGAATACCAGGTGCTGTAAGCTTTTTTCCAAGTGGTAGAAAACTGGTGAAATATGTTTGAAATATCATGAGATTTCAACAAGACCAATACTCTACTTGTCTTTCTTTCTTTCTTTCTATCTATCTATCTATCTATCTATCTATCTATCTATCTATCTATCTATCTATCTATCTATCTATCTATCTATCTATCTATCTATCTATCTATCTATCTATCTATCTATCTATCTATCTATCCAATTAGTCATATAAGAACCATTGCCATCGTACTGGTTGTTGCCTACAGCCATACCACCTTAAAAACGCCCGATCCCGTCTGATCTCGGAAGCTAAGAAGGGTAGGGCCTGGTTAGTACTGGGATGGAAGACTGCTTAGGAATACCAGGTGCTGTAAGCTTTTTTCCAAGTGGTAGAAAACTGGTGAAATATGTTTGAAGTATCATGAGATTTCAACAAGACCAATACTCTAATGTCTTTCTTTCTTTCTTTCTTTCTATCTATCTATCTATCTATCTATCTATCTATCTATCTATCTATCTATCTATCTATCTATCTATCTATCTATCTATCTATCTATCTATCTATCTATCTATCTATCTATCTATCTATCCAATTAGTCATATAAGAACCATTGCCATCGTACTGGTTGTTGCCTACAGCCATACCACCTTAAAAACGCCCGATCCCGTCTGATCTCGGAAGCTAAGAAGGGTAGGGCCTGGTTAGTACTGGGATGGGAGACTGCTTAGGAATACCAGGTGCTGTAAGCTTTTTTCCAAGTGGTAGAAAACTGGTGAAATATGTTTGAAATATCATGAGATTTCAACAAGACCAATACTCTACTTGTCTTTCTTTCTTTCTTTCTATCTATCTATCTATCTATCTATCTATCTATCTATCTATCTATCTATCTATCTATCTATCTATCTATCTATCTATCTATCTATCTATCTATCTATCTATCTATCTATCTATCTATCTATCTATCTATCTATCTATCTATCCAATTAGTCATATAAGAACCATTGCCATCGTACTGGTTGTTGCCTACAGCCATACCACCTTAAAAACGCCCGATCCCGTCTGATCTCGGAAGCTAAGAAGGGTAGGGCCTGGTTAGTACTGGGATGGGAGACTGCTTAGGAATACCAGGTGCTGTAAGCTTTTTTCCAAGTGGTAGAAAACTGGTGAAATATGTTTGAAATATCATGAGATTTCAACAAGACCAATACTCTACTTGTCTTTCTTTCTTTCTTTCTATCTATCTATCTATCTATCTATCTATCTATCTATCTATCTATCTATCTATCTATCTATCTATCTATCTATCTATCTATCTATCTATCTATCTATCTATCTATCTATCTATCTATCTATCCAATTAGTCATATAAGAACCATTCCCATCGTACTGGTTGTTGCCTACAGCCATACCACCTTAAAAACGCCCGATCCCGTCTGATCTCGGAAGCTAAGAAGGGTAGGGCCTGGTTAGTACTGGGATGGGAGACTGCTTAGGAATACCAGGTGCTGTAAGCTTTTTTCCAAGTGGTGGAAAACTGGTGAAATATGTTTGAAATATCATGAGATTCCAACAAGACCAATACTCTACTTGTCTTTCTTTCTATCTATCTATCTATCTATCTATCTATCTATCTATCTATCTATCTATCTATCTATCTATCTATCTATCTATCTATCCAATTAGTCATATAAGAACCATTGCCATCGTACTGGTTGTCGCCTACAGCCATACCACCTTAAAAACGCCCGATCCCGTCTGATCTCGGAAGCTAAGAAGGGTAGGGCCTGGTTAGTACTGGGATGGGAGACTGCTTAGGAATACCAGGTGCTGTAAGCTTTTTTCCAAGTGGTAGAAAACTGGTGAAATATGTTTGAAATATCATGAGATTTCAACAAGACCAATACTCTACTTGTCTTTCTTTCTTTCTTTCTATCTATCTATCTATCTATCTATCTATCTATCTATCTATCTATCTATCTATCTATCTATCTATCTATCTATCTATCTATCTATCCAATTAGTCATATAAGAACCATTGCCATCGTACTGGTTGTTGCCTACAGCCATACCACCTTAAAAACGCCCGATCCCGTCTGATCTCGGAAGCTAAGAAGGGTAGGGCCTGGTTAGTACTGGGATGGGAGACTGCTTAGGAATACCAGGTGCTGTAAGCTTTTTTCCAAGTGGTAGAAAACTGGTGAAATATGTTTGAAATATCATGAGATTTCAACAAGACCAATACTCTACTTGTCTTTCTTTCTTTCTTTCTATCTATCTATCTATCTATCTATCTATCTATCTATCTATCTATCTATCTATCTATCTATCTATCTATCTATCTATCTATCTATCTAT
>NC_137672.1:3328835-3333835 GCF_963422515.1 Blennius ocellaris
AGCCATACCACCTTAAAAACGCCCGATCCCGTCTGATCTCGGAAGCAAAGAAGGGTAGGGCCTGGTTAGTACTGGGATGGGAGACTGCTTAGGAATACCAGGTGCTGTAAGCTTTTTTCCAAGTGGTGGAAAACTGGTGAAATATGTTTGAAATATCATGAGATTCCAACAAGACCAATACTCTACTTGTCTTTCTTTCTATCTATCTATCTATCTATCTATCTATCTATCTATCTATCTATCTATCTATCTATCTATCTATCTATCTATCTATCTATCTATCTATCCAATTAGTCATATAAGAACCATTGCCATCGTACTGGTTGTCGCCTACAGCCATACCACCTTAAAAACGCCCGATCCCGTCTGATCTCGGAAGCTAAGAAGGGTAGGGCCTGGTTAGTACTGGGATGGGAGACTGCTTAGGAATACCAGGTGCTGTAAGCTTTTTTCCAAGTGGTAGAAAACTGGTGAAATATGTTTGAAATATCATGAGATTTCAACAAGACCAATACTCTACTTGTCTTTCTTTCTTTCTTTCTATCTATCTATCTATCTATCTATCTATCTATCTATCTATCTATCTATCTATCTATCTATCTATCTATCTATCTATCTATCTATCTATCTATCTATCTATCTATCTATCTATCTATCTATCTATCTATCTATCTATCCAATTAGTCATATAAGAACCATTGCCATCGTACTGGTTGTCGCCTACAGCCATACCACCTTAAAAACGCCCGATCCCGTCTGATCTCGGAAGCTAAGAAGGGTAGGGCCTGGTTAGTACTGGGATGGGAGACTGCTTAGGAATACCAGGTGCTGTAAGCTTTTTTCCAAGTGGTAGAAAACTGGTGAAATATGTTTGAAATATCATGAGATTTCAACAAGACCAATACTCTACTTGTCTTTCTTTCTTTCTTTCTATCTATCTATCTATCTATCTATCTATCTATCTATCTATCTATCTATCTATCTATCTATCTATCTATCTATCTATCTATCTATCTATCTATCTATCTATCTATCTATCTATCTATCTATCTATCTATCTATCCAATTAGTCATATAAGAACCATTGCCATCGTACTGGTTGTTGCCTACAGCCATACCACCTTAAAAACGCCCGATCCCGTCTGATCTCGGAAGCTAAGAAGGGTAGGGCCTGGTTAGTACTGGGATGGAAGACTGCTTAGGAATACCAGGTGCTGTAAGCTTTTTTCCAAGTGGTAGAAAACTGGTGAAATATGTTTGAAGTATCATGAGATTTCAACAAGACCAATACTCTAATGTCTTTCTTTCTTTCTTTCTATCTATCTATCTATCTATCTATCTATCTATCTATCTATCTATCTATCTATCTATCTATCTATCTATCTATCTATCTATCTATCTATCTATCTATCTATCTATCTATCTATCTATCTATCTATCTATCTATCTATCTATCTATCTATCTATCTATCTATCCAATTAGTCATATAAGAACCATTGCCATCGTACTGGTTGTTGCCTACAGCCATACCACCTTAAAAACGCCCGATCCCGTCTGATCTCGGAAGCTAAGAAGGGTAGGGCCTGGTTAGTACTGGGATGGGAGACTGCTTAGGAATACCAGGTGCTGTAAGCTTTTTTCCAAGTGGTAGAAAACTGGTGAAATATGTTTGAAATATCATGAGATTTCAACAAGACCAATACTCTACTTGTCTTTCTTTCTTTCTTTCTATCTATCTATCTATCTATCTATCTATCTATCTATCTATCTATCTATCTATCTATCTATCTATCTATCTATCTATCTATCTATCTATCTATCTATCTATCTATCTATCTATCTATCTATCTATCTATCTATCTATCTATCCAATTAGTCATATAAGAACCATTGCCATCGTACTGGTTGTTGCCTACAGCCATACCACCTTAAAAACGCCCGATCCCGTCTGATCTCGGAAGCTAAGAAGGGTAGGGCCTGGTTAGTACTGGGATGGGAGACTGCTTAGGAATACCAGGTGCTGTAAGCTTTTTTCCAAGTGGTAGAAAACTGGTGAAATATGTTTGAAATATCATGAGATTTCAACAAGACCAATACTCTACTTGTCTTTCTTTCTTTCTTTCTTTCTATCTATCTATCTATCTATCTATCTATCTATCTATCTATCTATCTATCTATCTATCTATCTATCTATCTATCTATCTATCTATCTATCTATCTATCTATCTATTTATCTATCTATCCAATTAGTCATATAAGAACCATTCCCATCGTACTGGTTGTTGCCTACAGCCATACCACCTTAAAAACGCCCGATCCCGTCTGATCTCGGAAGCTAAGAAGGGTAGGGCCTGGTTAGTACTGGGATGGGAGACTGCTTAGGAATACCAGGTGCTGTAAGCTTTTTTCCAAGTGGTGGAAAACTGGTGAAATATGTTTGAAATATCATGAGATTCCAACAAGACCAATACTCTACTTGTCTTTCTTTCTATCTATCTATCTATCTATCTATCTATCTATCTATCTATCTATCTATCTATCTATCTATCTATCTATCTATCTATCTATCTATCTATCTATCTATCTATCTATCCAATTAGTCATATAAGAACCATTGCCATCGTACTGGTTGTCGCCTACAGCCATACCACCTTAAAAACGCCCGATCCCGTCTGATCTCGGAAGCTAAGAAGGGTAGGGCCTGGTTAGTACTGGGATGGGAGACTGCTTAGGAATACCAGGTGCTGTAAGCTTTTTTCCAAGTGGTAGAAAACTGGTGAAATATGTTTGAAATATCATGAGATTTCAACAAGACCAATACTCTACTTGTCTTTCTTTCTTTCTTTCTATCTATCTATCTATCTATCTATCTATCTATCTATCTATCTATCTATCTATCTATCTATCTATCTATCTATCTATCTATCTATCTATCTATCTATCTATCTATCTATCTATCTATCTATCTATCTATCTATCTATCTATCCAATTAGTCATATAAGAACCATTGCCATCGTACTGGTTGTTGCCTACAGCCATACCACCTTAAAAACGCCCGATCCCGTCTGATCTCGGAAGCTAAGAAGGGTAGGGCCTGGTTAGTACTGGGATGGAAGACTGCTTAGGAATACCAGGTGCTGTAAGCTTTTTTCCAAGTGGTAGAAAACTGGTGAAATATGTTTGAAGTATCATGAGATTTCAACAAGACCAATACTCTAATGTCTTTCTTTCTTTCTTTCTATCTATCTATCTATCTATCTATCTATCTATCTATCTATCTATCTATCTATCTATCTATCTATCTATCTATCTATCTATCTATCTATCTATCTATCTATCTATCTATCTATCTATCTATCTATCTATCTATCTATCTATCTATCTATCTATCTATCTATCCAATTAGTCATATAAGAACCATTGCCATCGTACTGGTTGTTGCCTACAGCCATACCACCTTAAAAACGCCCGATCCCGTCTGATCTCGGAAGCTAAGAAGGGTAGGGCCTGGTTAGTACTGGGATGGGAGACTGCTTAGGAATACCAGGTGCTGTAAGCTTTTTTCCAAGTGGTAGAAAACTGGTGAAATATGTTTGAAATATCATGAGATTTCAACAAGACCAATACTCTACTTGTCTTTCTTTCTTTCTTTCTATCTATCTATCTATCTATCTATCTATCTATCTATCTATCTATCTATCTATCTATCTATCTATCTATCTATCTATCTATCTATCTATCTATCTATCTATCTATCTATCCAATTAGTCATATAAGAACCATTGCCATCGTACTGGTTGTTGCCTACAGCCATACCACCTTAAAAACGCCCGATCCCGTCTGATCTCGGAAGCTAAGAAGGGTAGGGCCTGGTTAGTACTGGGATGGGAGACTGCTTAGGAATACCAGGTGCTGTAAGCTTTTTTCCAAGTGGTAGAAAACTGGTGAAATATGTTTGAAATATCATGAGATTTCAACAAGACCAATACTCTACTTGTCTTTCTTTCTTTCTTTCTATCTATCTATCTATCTATCTATCTATCTATCTATCTATCTATCTATCTATCTATCTATCTATCTATCTATCTATCTATCTATCTATCTATCTATCTATCTATCTATCTATCTATCTATCTATCTATCTATCCAATTAGTCATATAAGAACCATTGCCATCGTACTGGTTGTTGCCTACAGCCATACCACCTTAAAAACGCCCGATCCCGTCTGATCTCGGAAGCTAAGAAGGGTAGGGCCTGGTTAGTACTGGGATGGGAGACTGCTTAGGAATACCAGGTGCTGTAAGCTTTTTTCCAAGTGGTAGAAAACTGGTGAAATATGTTTGAAATATCATGAGATTTCAACAAGACCAATACTCTACTTGTCTTTCTTTCTTTCTTTCTTTCTATCTATCTATCTATCTATCTATCTATCTATCTATCTATCTATCTATCTATCTATCTATCTATCTATCTATCTATCTATCTATCTATCTATCTATCTATCTATC
Organism: Blennius ocellaris; assembly: GCF_963422515.1. Taxonomy (NCBI): domain Eukaryota; kingdom Metazoa; phylum Chordata; class Actinopteri; order Blenniiformes; family Blenniidae; genus Blennius; species Blennius ocellaris. The sequence goes on from NC_137672.1 coordinate 3,333,347, forward strand.
TATCTATCTATCTATCTATCTATCTATCTATCTATCCAATTAGTCATATAAGAACCATTCCCATCGTACTGGTTGTTGCCTACAGCCATACCACCTTAAAAACGCCCGATCCCGTCTGATCTCGGAAGCTAAGAAGGGTAGGGCCTGGTTAGTACTGGGATGGGAGACTGCTTAGGAATACCAGGTGCTGTAAGCTTTTTTCCAAGTGGTGGAAAACTGGTGAAATATGTTTGAAATATCATGAGATTCCAACAAGACCAATACTCTACTTGTCTTTCTTTCTATCTATCTATCTATCTATCTATCTATCTATCTATCTATCCAATTAGTCATATAAGGAGCATTGCCATCATACTGGTTGTTGCCTACAGCCATACCACCTTAAAAACGCCCGATCCCGTCTGATCTCGGAAGCTAAGAAGGGTAGGGCCTGGTTAGTACTGAGATGGGAGACTGCTTAGGAATACCAGGTGCTGTAAGCTTTTTTCC
>NC_137672.1:3351335-3428835 GCF_963422515.1 Blennius ocellaris
ATAAGAAGCATTGCCATCGTACTGGTTGTTGCCTACAGCCATACCACCTTAAAAACGCCCGATTCCGTCTGATCTCGGAAGCTAAGAAGGGTAGGGCCTGGTTAGTACTGGGATGGGAGACTGCTTAGGAATACCAGGTGCTGTAAGCTTTTTTCCAAGTGGTGGAAGACTGGTGAAATATGTTTGAAATATCATGAGATTCCAACAAGACCAATACTCTACTTGTCTTTCTTTCTTAATATCTATCTATCTATCTATCTATCTATCTATCTATCTATCTATCTATCTATCTATCTATCTATCTATCTATCTATCTATCTATCTATCTATCCAATTAGTCATATAAGAAGCATTGCCATCGTACTGGTTGTTGCCTACAGCCATACCACCTTAAAAACGCCCGATTCCGTCTGCTCTCGGAAGCTAAGAAGGGTAGGGCCTGGTTAGTACTGGGATGGGAGACTGCTTAGGAATACCGGGTGCTGTAAGCTTTTTTCCAAGTGGTGGAAAACTGGTGAAATATGTTTGAAATATCATGAGATTCCAACAAGACCAATACTCTACTTGTCTTTCTATCTATCTATCTATCTATCTAACTATCTATCTATCTATCTATCCAATTAGTCATATAAGAAGCATTGCCATCGTACTGGTTGTTGCCTACAGCCATACCACCTTAAAAACGTCCGATCCCGTCTGATCTCGGAAGCTAAGAAGGGTAGGGCCTGGTTAGTACTGGGATGGGAGACTGCTTAGGAATACCAGGTGCTGTAAGCTTTTTTCCAAGTGGTGGAAGACTGGTGAAATATGTTTGAAATATCATGAGATTCCAACAAGACCAATACTCTACTTGTCTTTCTTTCTTAATATCTATCTATCTATCTATCTATCTATCTATCTATCTATCTATCTATCTATCTATCCAATTAGTCATATAAGAAGCATTGCCATCGTACTGGTTGTTGCCTACAGCCATACCACCTTAAAAACGCCCGATCCCGTCTGATCTCGGAAGCTAAGAAGGGTAGGGCCTGGTTAGTACTGGGATGGGAGACTGCTTAGGAATACCAGGTGCTGTAAGCTTTTTTCCAAGTGGTGGAAGACTGGTGAAATATGTTTGAAATATCATGAGATTCCAACAAGACCAATACTCTACTTGTCTTTCTTTCTTAATATCTATCTATCTATCTATCTATCTATCTATCTATCTATCTATCTATCTATCTATCTATCTATCTATCTATCTATCTATCTATCTAATTAGTCATATAAGAAGCATTGCCATCGTACCGGTTGTTGCCTACAGCCATACCACCTTAAAAACGCCCGATCCCGTCTGATCTCGGAAGCTAAGAAGGGTAGGGCCTGGTTAGTACTGGGATGGGAGACTGCTTAGGAATACCGGGTGCTGTAAGCTTTTTTCCAAGTGGTGGAAAACTGGTGAAATATGTTTGAAATATCATGAGATTCCAACAAGACCAATACTCTACTTGTCTTTCTATCTATCTATCTATCTATCTATCTATCTATCTATCTATCTATCTATCCAATTAGTCATATAAGAAGCATTGCCATCGTACCGGTTGTTGCCTACAGCCATACCACCTTAAAAACGCCCGATCCCGTCTGATCTCGGAAGCTAAGAAGGGTAGGGCCTGGTTAGTACTGAGATGGGAGACTGCTTAGGAATACCAGGTGCTGTAAGCTTTTTTCCAAGTGGTGGAAAACTGGTGAAATATGTTTGAAATATCATGAGATTCCAACAAGACCAATACTCTACTTGTGTCTTTCTTTCTTTCTATCTATCCATCTATCTATCTATCTATCCAATTAGTCATATAAGGAGCATTGCCATCATACTGGTTGTTGCCTACAGCCATACCACCTTAAAAACGCCCGATCCCGTCTGATCTCGGAAGCTAAGAAGGGTAGGGCCTGGTTAGTACTGAGATGGGAGACTGCTTAGGAATACCAGGTGCTGTAAGCTTTTTTCTAAGTGGTGGAAAACTGGTGAAATATGTTTGAAATATCATGAGATTCCAACAAGACCAATACTCTACTTGTCTTTCTATCTATCTATCTATCTATCTATCTACCTATCCAATTAGTCATATAAGAAGCATTGCCATCGTACTGGTTGTTGCCTACAGCCATACCACCTTAAAAATGCCCGATCCCGTCTGATCTCGGAAGCTAAGAAGGGTAGGGCCTGGTTAGTACTGGGATGGGAGACTGCTTAGGAATACCAGGTGTAACCCCTGACTCACGTTATGTAGGTACGGAATAATCTAAAATATAGACCAGTTGCTAGGCTCAAAAGGATTACAATAGGAACTAAGTGAAGATGATGAAATGGCTGGAGGCAACAAGTGAGTATGACAAAGAAATATTATTTAAAACACAACAATAAACATTTTAAATGTACATCAGTAGGTATAGCCGGCATATGCAACAAAAAGGAACATAAACCCCCAAGTCTCACTGAGCTCAGTGTATTTCAGTTTAGTCTTCTTTAGTCGTTTCGTCAAGTCAATTGTCTTTAGTGTTCGATTTCCTGTCCTTTAAGCGGCAGCTTAGGGTGTTTCCACTCTGCAATGCATGAAGGATGGTTGCTCTTCAAAGTTCACTTCTGGGCACAGGCTCGCCATCTCCGTCCAGAGAACATCCAAGGTGGTTCCATCCAGGGTTTTCTTAACCGTGAAAAACTAGCCTGCACAACAATAATGTATTATTGTGTACAGCTGAACAAAAGTCCATTACCTAGTCTTAATGCTATAGCGTTGTTTTTATCTTTTCTCATTACTGTACTACAAAATATACAGTAATAATTTACATGCATGTTTTTTCAATCAAAATATCATTTGTTAGTACATGAAATAGTTTTTATCCATGTAAAACAATTCAATGAATCTCTCTTTTTATCCTTCTTGTGAATTATGACAATAACTTGATCATAAATTACAATATTCTTCAAAATAAACCATCAATCAGCAAAACCCCACTTGTGCTACTGGGTTTTACATTACAGCACAGTTACTGCAGACTTTTTGCATAGAAAATAATCAGTGTACATTCAACCACAAAATAATAATTATGCTTAGTCAAAACAGTGTGAAAATAACCAAAAGTGCTTCCTTGCATTGTTATGCACCAACATATAAGTGCGTGGACACCACATCTTGCCCCAAAACAATGTTTTCATTGCTTTTTATCAGAAAAATACCACTCGCGATAAGCATTAGCATCGGCTAATATTAGCATAGCGCTAGCATGTTCATCTAACTCGCACATGGCATTGACTTACCAAGATGAGGTATCAGAGGTAAAAGCAAGGAACGCCACGGCACAGCCTCTCCAGCTTGTGCTCCTTCCACTTAATGCAACAAATAAACCAAATTAACTCAAGGATCATGTAAATATATTTACATCACTGTTTTTTCCAATAAAACTCACTAGACAACCCAAAATGTTTTGCTCGGACCGTCTACAGCCTGTCTCGCTCATTCCCAGAGTGCAAAAAGGCCGATAAACCAGTGCCTGCGTTAGTCCGCAGCTCGGGAGGCGGGTCTAATATTATCTTCAACAAATCAAAAGGTCACGATCACCCAATGTGACCGTCAAAACAGGGAAATAAAGTTTGAGCGAGGGGATCACACTTCCTCTTTTCAAAATAGATAATTTTCAAAATAAAAGTACACAAATGTAAAATACAACAAAAAGAAGAGAAAATGACCCATTTTCTCTACCGGGTTACACAGGTGCTGTAAGCTTTTCCCAAGTTGTGGAAAACTGGTGAAATATGTTTGAAATATCATGAGATTCCAACTAGACCTATACTCTACTTGTGTGTCTATCTATCTATCTATCTATCTATCTATCTATCTATCTATCTATCTATCTATCTATCTATCTATCTATCTATCTATCTATCTATCTATCTATCTATCTATCATTTCAATTAGCCATATAAGAAGCATTGCCGTCGTACTGGTTGTTGCCTACAGCCATTCCACCTTAAAAACGCCCGATCCCGTCTGATCTCAGAAGCTAAGAAGGGTAGGGCCTGGTTAGTACTGGGATGGGAGACTGCTTAGGAATACCAGGTGCTGTAAGCTTTTTTCCAAGTGGTGGAAAACTGGTGAAATATGTTTGAAATATCATCAGATTCCAACCAGACCTATACTCTACTTGTGTGTCTTTCTTTCTTTCTATCTATCTATCTATCTATCTATCTATCTATCTATCTATCTATCTATCTATCTATCTATCTCTCATTTCAATTAGTCATATAAGAAGCATTGCTGTCTTCCTAGTTGTGTGTGTGTAATAACCACGAGTCTCCACCAGGTTGCGGCGGACCTTGAGGGGTCAGTGTGAGTGGGAGTCGTGACCTCGAACGTTCGGTTCACCGGGTGATGAGTGAGTTGGGTCCTCATTCAAGATGGCGGCTCTGGTATTGTTTCCAACGAGCCAAAATGGCGGCTCAGTTTCACATGGTAACTGAGGCGACCGTAGACGCTCTCCGAGGTCACGTGACGAACGGACGGGTTGTCCAGGCCGGCTTGGAGTCGGAGTTCCAGCGGGATGTCGGACCATCCAGTTAGAACTCTGGTGATTGTGACGAGGTTTCCTCTTCCTCCTCCTGGCGACACTCCTCTTCCTCCTGGCGACACTCCTCTTCCTCCTGGCGACACTCCTCTTCCTCCTTCTGGCGAGACTGCTCTTCCTCCTCCTGGCGACACTCCTCTTCCTCCTGGCGACACTCCTCTTCCTCCTCCTGGTGAGACTCCTCTTCCTCCTGGCGAGACTCCTCTTCCTCCTGGGGAGACTCCTCTTCCTCCTGGCGAGACTCCTCTTCCTCCTCCTGGTGAGACTCCTCTTCCTCCTGGCGACACTCCTCTTCCTCCTCCTGGTGAGACTCCTCTTCCTCCTGGCGAGACTCCTCTTCCTCCTGGGGAGACTCCTCTTCCTCCTGGCGAGACTCCTCTTCCTCCTGGCGACACTCCTCTTCCTCCTGGGGAGACTCCTCTTCCTCCACTGCAAACATGACATTGGTTTGATGAGTACAATGTTCCTCAGTGGTTACAAGAGGTTGACGATTGTTTGCTACTGTGTGATTGAGTATGTTGTACCATTCAGTGTGTAGTACTGTCTTACAGTGAATACAGTGGACTGGCACTGGGGGAACTCTACACCAAGGAGCTCCTCCTTGTCCTGGTCCTGGTCCTGGTCCTGGTCCTGGTCCTGGTCCTGGTCCTGGTCCTGGTCCTGGTCCTGGTCCTGGTCCTGCTCAGGGTAGGGAAGAGGAGTTGTGCTCCGCTACTCGCTCCCTGCCAAAGAGCACTTCGGCCTGCCGGTTGATGCGCTGGGTCTGCCGGGCCTCCGTGCACGTCGCCTGCCGCCCTGGACACCGGCAACCCGGAGGGATTCCATCCGGCTGTTCCAAATGCAATCAGGCACACCTGAAACACAAATGATGAAAAAAAATATCTTATGTGTATCTGATGAATAATTTAAAATCAAATGAATGACTGAAAATGTGTTTGTTTTCTTTTCTGTGGCTAAAACATTTGATAAAGAATATTTTAAGTATGATTTTATGTGATAAATATCGAAATGACTGAAATAAATGCCTGAGAATCATACATAAAAAACATTTGATACATTATTTTATATTGTGAATAATTTCAAACACTGTGAAATGATTTGAACGATTAAACATTTGTATTTTCTTTTTATGAACTCACCTGGAACGGCATGACCCCACATCTCTTGGACGGAATGGCGTTGTCCAGATGTGCGTGCAGTCCCTCCAGACAGCTGCTGCCTCATCTGCACCTGTATTTGTGAGCCGCACGCCGTTCAGCACCACCGTCTTCACGGCCACGTAGAGCTGAATTCCATGGGGATCCTGTAAAACACAGGGACACGGTGGCAGCACAGCTGTTAGCCTGGTGGACAGTCGACATATTGGTCTTGACACGTGATGAATCCTGGACAAAGAAATGAGCCCAGCTGCTGCATGCATCAAGATGCTTGCTGTCGCCCAGTGTGCATCAGCAGCCTCAAGGCCTGGAAGAGGTGGACACCGTCCCTGTCAAGGCCTGCCGCTCCCTGGAAGAGGGCGAGGATTGTCTCCATGACAGAGACCGTTTCCTGAAACACACATGGTATCACAATCGAAGTTTGGTTACTATTACTGATTTGACATAGATTTCTGAGGGCATTCATATGACACATTCTTTATGTTATATTTATATTATATTATATATTTATTATTTATGCCCCACAGGTGCACCGGGACACGGGAGCCCAGGGGCCTCATTTATAAAACTGCGTAGGATTGACGTCAAAATTGGCGTACGCACGAAACACAGAAAGTGCGTATGCACAAAAATATCCTGATTTATAAAACAGTGCGCACGCACGTCCTACGCCGATTTCCCTTTATAAATCACAATCTACTCTAAATGTGGCGCACCTGTGTGCGGGTCAGACCATATTGCCCATATTGGCCTATAAATATTCAGAGAAACGCCTCTCATGAATATTGATTCATGACTGAAAGCATGCCGAAAGCAGAAAGAAAAGCCAAGAAACGCAATTTGACCCAGTGTGAGGTGGAAGTTCTGGTCGGGGAGGTGGAGAAGAGGAAGGCGATATTATTTGGTGGACACAGTGTTGGGTTAGGGTTAGGATCAGTGTTGGGTTAGGTTTAGGGTTAGGGTCAGTGTTGGGTTAGGGTTAGGGTTAGTGTTGGGGTCACCAATGCCAAAAAGGCTCTAGAGTGGCAGCATGTGGCGGATGGTGTCAATGCTGTGGCCTCAGAAGGTCGGAGTGTGGCTGACGTGAAAAAAAGTGGTCAGACATCAAAGTCGACGCAAAAAAGCACCTGGCGTCACACAGGCAGAGCGTCTGTGCCCCGGGCGGGGGGACGGGCCCTCCGGAGCTCACCCCGCTGGAGGAAACACTGGCGGGGATCATCGGGGAATCCCTCCTGAGTGGAGTGGTGACGGAGGTGGAGGGGGACACCGATGCCGGCCCACAAGCAGAAGACCAAGGTATGTAGTTTGTATTCCCATATTTGAAATGAGTGTAAACCAAGGTTGTGTTCACATTTATGTACAGAAACGATTGAGACTCCGTTCACAAAACAAGTGACTTTATTCAACATTTCTTGTAGTTGCTGCGGGTCCCAGCGAGGTCAGTGGCGCCGCAGCTGAGCCGTGTGCGCCCAGCGTCTCCACTGCACCTCGTGCATCCAGCCCTCCAGCAGCCGTGTCCTGCAGACACAGAGAGACACCGTCACTGCAATAAATGAAGTGGCTAGAGAACTGCGGGAGATAAAACATGTCCTGTCCGAGCTCAACACCACCATGAAAGAGTTGATCAATAAATGATTATTTTGAATTTGTTTCCATACCTGTTTTTTCATAAACGACGCATCACATCCAAACGCTGGCGCACGGCAGCAGCGTTTGGCTCCAATGCCTGGGGATAGGGGTCCGGGGCGGGGATAGGGGTCCGGGTCGGGGATAGGGGTCCGGGTCGGGGATAGGGGTCCGGGTCAGGGATAGGGGTCCGGGGCGGGGATAGGGGTCCGGGGCGGGGCCAAGACGATCAGCGTCGGGAGGGGGGGGGGGCAAGGCCACAGCATTCAGTTTTGCCACGTTATGCAGCACAGCACACGCTCTGACAATACTGCAGACCTTCTCGGGCTTGTAGGCTAGCGTTCCTCCTGTGCTGTCGAGACACCGCCGCCTGCCCTTCAGGAGCCCGATGGTGCGCTCCACAATACTGCGCGCCTGGCTGTGGCGCAGATTCTAGGTCCTCTCCTCTGCGCCTTGTGGGTGAGGAAAAGGGGTGAGCAGCCACCGCTTGAGGGTTAGGGTTCTCCACTGTCGCCTGCAAGGTCGTGAACGAGTTAAACACTACTACAAAATTGCAAGTCTCAGGATTTCCACATGAATTCTCCGTACCTAGAAGCCACCCATCACGTACAGCGCCGGCCTCCAGTCTGCGCCCAACACTGCTATATGGGCTATATGATATAGTATGTTACACTGCATTCATATCAGTGTAAACATCATTTACCCTACTGTTGTTTTACTATTGTCTTAATCATATGTTTCCCGTGTGCACTCCAGGGAGTATGTTTGTTTATTCATTGTAGAAATTTTATTTTTTACTATCCACTTCTTGCAAATAAACTGTCCATATATGAGGTCATATAACTATTTATTTTACACGATCAGTTTCACACAGTTTCTCTCATTTCTTTCTTCTGCCATCAGTGGCGCAGTTTCTCCTTACCCCAGTAATGTGCGTACGCCTGGGTCAGAGTTGGCGTGGTGGACCGCACATTTTCCCGTCAAGTTCTCTTTTTATAAATCCCACGGTTTGCGTAGAGAGTGGCGTACGCATTCTTTTGTGCGTACGCAACGTTTATAAATGAGGCCCCTGAGCTTCCTGCTCAAACGCGCTGCAGCAGTGCTGACCACAGTTGAACATAATGCTGACTGCCGCTGCATCGCGTTTGAACAGAAAGCTCAGACTTATATTGTCTTATATTAGTGATTTTCTATTTTTATAGTATTTGTTCATAGTATTTTTATTTGTCACATTGTCTTTTTCTGTCTTTTCACTTAACACCGGGCTCAGACAGAAAGACAAACAGAAAGCTATATTTTTATTTCCAAAACAGCAATAGGCTGACTTTTTTCAAGAGACACATTCAGTTAAAGTTCCCATATTCTACTAAATCAACTTTTCTGGTCTTTAAACATGATAAAAGTTCTATTTGGGGTTCATATAATCCCCAAAGTGTTTTTTCATTGATTCCCTCCAGCTTGAGTTCACAGTGATGTTTCTCTGTTCTACCTGGTGGGGGAGCTCAACACCTTGATTCTATTTGATGACGTCACAGAGCTGGAGAAGCCCCGCCTCCAGGAAGATTGACATGAGGAGAAACCAAAACAAGACACGCCCACCAATGTGCCAAGGAGCCTCTTCTCTGCTCTCTCTGTCTCTTAAACTGTCAGTACATTACTACAACTACCAGCTGAGCTGCTGCTACGTCACCCAGGGGGTGGAGGAGGCGGCTGTGGGCTGGGCTGCAGTCTCCGTGAGGGTGGAGGAGGTGGAGGAGCTGAGAACCACCATCAAGAGAGGTGACGTCAGCTCAGTCCAAGAAATACTAGAATTTCACTAGTTGTGAGTGTTTCTACTGGATCAGCCACTTTATTATGTTTCTACTGGATCAGCCACTTTATTATGTTTCTACTGGATCACCTGCATTATTATGTTTCTACTGGATCAGCTACATTATTATGTTTCTACTGGATCACAGACATTATTATGTTTCTACTGGATCACCCACATTATTATGTTTCTACTGGATCACCTACATTATTATGTTTCTACTGGATCACCTACATTATTATGTTTCTACTGGATCACCCACATTATTATGTTTCTACTGGATCACCTACATTATTATGTTTCTACTGGATCAGCTGCATTATTATGTTTCTACTGGATCACCTACATTATTATGTTTCTACTGGATCACCTACATTATTATGTTTCTACTGGATCAGCCACATTATTATGTTTCTACTGGATCAGCCACATTATTATGTTTCTACTGGATCACCTACATTATTATGTTTCTACTGGATCACCCACATTATTATGTTTCTACTGGATCACCTACATTATTATGTTTCTACTGGATCAGCGACATTATTATGTTTCTACTGGATCACCTACATTATTATGTTTCTACTGGATCAGCCACATTATTATGTTTCTACTGGATCACCTACATTATTATGTTTCTACTGGATCAGCCACATTATTATGTTTCTACTGGATCACCCACATTATTATGTTTCTACTGGATCAGCCACATTATTATGTTTCTACTGGATCACCTACATTATTATGTTTCTACTGGATCACCTACATTATTATGTTTCTACTGGATCAGCCACATTATTATGTTTCTACTGGATCACCTACATTATTGTGTTTCTACTGGATCACCTACATTATTATGTTTCTACTGGATCAGCCACATTATTATGTTTCTACTGGATCACCTACATTATTGTGTTTCTACTGGATCAGCCACATTATTATGTTTCTACTGGATCACCTACATTATTGTGTTTCTACTGGATCACCTACATTATTATGTTTCTACTGGATCAGCCACATTATTATGTTTCTACTGGATCACCTACATTATTATGTTTCTACTGGATCAGCCACATTATTATGTTTCTACTGGATCACCTACATTATTATGTTTCTACTGGATCAGCTGCATTATTATGTTTCTACTGGATCACCTACATTATTATGTTTCTACTGGATCACCTACATTATTATGTTTCTACTGGATCACCTACATTATTATGTTTCTACTGGATCAGCCACATTATTATGTTTCTACTGGATCACCTACATTATTATGTTTCTACTGGATCACCCACATTATTATGTTTCTACTGGATCACCTACATTATTATGTTTCTACTGGATCAGCGACATTATTATGTTTCTACTGGATCACCTACATTATTATGTTTCTACTGGATCAGCCACATTATTATGTTTCTACTGGATCACCTACATTATTATGTTTCTACTGGATCAGCCACATTATTATGTTTCTACTGGATCACCCACATTATTATGTTTCTACTGGATCAGCCACATTATTATGTTTCTACTGGATCACCTACATTATTATGTTTCTACTGGATCACCTACATTATTATGTTTCTACTGGATCAGCCACATTATTATGTTTCTACTGGATCACCTACATTATTGTGTTTCTACTGGATCAGCCACATTATTATGTTTCTACTGGATCACCTACATTATTGTGTTTCTACTGGATCACCCACATTATTATGTTTCTACTGGATCACCCACATTATTATGTTTCTACTGGATCACCTACATTATTATGTTTCTACTGGATCACCTGCATTATTATGTTTCTACTGGATCAGCCACATTATTATGTTTCTACTGGATCACCTACATTATTATGTTTCTACTGGATCAGCCACATTATTATGTTTCTACTGGATCACCGACATTATTATGTTTCTACTGGATCAGCCACATTATTATGTTTCTACTGGATCAGCCACATTATTATGTTTCTACTGGATCAGCTGCATTATTATGTTTCTACTGGATCACCTACATTATTATGTTTCTACTGGATCACCTACATTATTATGTTTCTACTGGATCACCGACATTATTATGTTTCTACTGGATCACCTACATTATTATGTTTCTACTGGATCAGCCACATTATTATGTTTCTACTGGATCACCTGCATTATTATGTTTCTACTGGATCACCGACATTATTATGTTTCTACTGGATCACCTACATTATTATGTTTCTACTGGATCAGCCACATTATTATGTTTCTACTGGATCACCTGCATTATTATGTTTCTACTGGATCAGCTACATTATTATGTTTCTACTGGATCACCTACATTATTATGTTTCTACTGGATCAGCCACATTATTATGTTTCTACTGGATCACCTGCATTATTATGTTTCTACTGGATCACCTACATTATTATGTTTCTACTGGATCATCGACATTATTATGTTTCTACTGGATCACCTACATTATTATGTTTCTACTGGATCAGCCACATTATTATGTTTCTACTGGATCACCTGCATTATTATGTTTCTACTGGATCACCTACATTATTATGTTTCTACTGGATCACCGACATTATTATGTTTCTACTGGATCAGCCACATTATTATGTTTCTACTGGATCAGCCACATTATTATGTTTCTACTGGATCACCGACATTATTATGTTTCTACTGGATCAGCCACATTATTATGTTTCTACTGGATCAGCCACATTATTATGTTTCTACTGGATCACCCACATTATTATGTTTCTACTGGATCAGCCACATTATTATGTTTCTACTGGATCACCTACATTATTATGTTTCTACTGGATCAGCTGCATTATTATGTTTCTACTGGATCACCTACATTATTATGTTTCTACTGGATCAGCCACATTATTATGTTTCTACTGGATCACCTGCATTATTATGTTTCTACTGGATCACCTACATTATTATGTTTCTACTGGATCACCGACATTATTATGTTTCTACTGGATCAGCCACATTATTATGTTTCTACTGGATCAGCCACATTATTATGTTTCTACTGGATCACCTACATTATTATGTTTCTACTGGATCAGCCACATTATTATGTTTCTACTGGATCACCTACATTATTATGTTTCTACTGGATCAGCTGCATTATTATGTTTCTACTGGATCACCTACATTATTATGTTTCTACTGGATCACCGACATTATTATGTTTCTACTGGATCAGCCACATTATTATGTTTCTACTGGATCACCTACATTATTATGTTTCTACTGGATCACCGACATTATTATGTTTCTACTGGATCACCTACATTATTATGTTTCTACTGGATCAGCCACATTATTATGTTTCTACTGGATCACCTGCATTATTATGTTTCTACTGGATCACCTACATTATTATGTTTCTACTGGATCAGCCACATTATTATGTTTCTACTGGATCAGCCACATTATTATGTTTCTACTGGATCACCCACATTATTATGTTTCTACTGGATCACCGACATTATTATGTTTCTACTGGATCAGCCACATTATTATGTTTCTACTGGATCAGCCACATTATTATGTTTCTACTGGATCACCCACATTATTATGTTTCTACTGGATCAGCCACATTATTATGTTTCTACTGGATCACCTACATTATTATGTTTCTACTGGATCAGCTGCATTATTATGTTTCTACTGGATCACCTACATTATTATGTTTCTACTGGATCAGCCACATTATTATGTTTCTACTGGATCACCTACATTATTATGTTTCTACTGGATCAGCCACATTATTATGTTTCTACTGGATCACCCACATTATTATGTTTCTACTGGATCAGCCACATTATTATGTTTCTACTGGATCACCTACATTATTATGTTTCTACTGGATCACCTACATTATTATGTTTCTACTGGATCAGCCACATTATTATGTTTCTACTGGATCACCTACATTATTGTGTTTCTACTGGATCAGCCACATTATTATGTTTCTACTGGATCACCTACATTATTGTGTTTCTACTGGATCACCCACATTATTATGTTTCTACTGGATCACCCACATTATTATGTTTCTACTGGATCACCTACATTATTATGTTTCTACTGGATCACCTGCATTATTATGTTTCTACTGGATCAGCCACATTATTATGTTTCTACTGGATCACCTACATTATTATGTTTCTACTGGATCAGCCACATTATTATGTTTCTACTGGATCACCGACATTATTATGTTTCTACTGGATCAGCCACATTATTATGTTTCTACTGGATCAGCCACATTATTATGTTTCTACTGGATCAGCTGCATTATTATGTTTCTACTGGATCACCTACATTATTATGTTTCTACTGGATCACCTACATTATTATGTTTCTACTGGATCACCGACATTATTATGTTTCTACTGGATCACCTACATTATTATGTTTCTACTGGATCAGCCACATTATTATGTTTCTACTGGATCACCTGCATTATTATGTTTCTACTGGATCACCGACATTATTATGTTTCTACTGGATCACCTACATTATTATGTTTCTACTGGATCAGCCACATTATTATGTTTCTACTGGATCACCTGCATTATTATGTTTCTACTGGATCAGCTACATTATTATGTTTCTACTGGATCACCTACATTATTATGTTTCTACTGGATCAGCCACATTATTATGTTTCTACTGGATCACCTGCATTATTATGTTTCTACTGGATCACCTACATTATTATGTTTCTACTGGATCATCGACATTATTATGTTTCTACTGGATCACCTACATTATTATGTTTCTACTGGATCAGCCACATTATTATGTTTCTACTGGATCACCTGCATTATTATGTTTCTACTGGATCACCTACATTATTATGTTTCTACTGGATCACCGACATTATTATGTTTCTACTGGATCAGCCACATTATTATGTTTCTACTGGATCAGCCACATTATTATGTTTCTACTGGATCACCGACATTATTATGTTTCTACTGGATCAGCCACATTATTATGTTTCTACTGGATCAGCCACATTATTATGTTTCTACTGGATCACCCACATTCTTATGTTTCTACTGGATCAGCCACATTATTATGTTTCTACTGGATCACCTACATTATTATGTTTCTACTGGATCAGCTGCATTATTATGTTTCTACTGGATCACCTACATTATTATGTTTCTACTGGATCAGCCACATTATTATGTTTCTACTGGATCACCTGCATTATTATGTTTCTACTGGATCACCTACATTATTATGTTTCTACTGGATCACCGACATTATTATGTTTCTACTGGATCAGCCACATTATTATGTTTCTACTGGATCAGCCACATTATTATGTTTCTACTGGATCACCTACATTATTATGTTTCTACTGGATCAGCCACATTATTATGTTTCTACTGGATCACCTACATTATTATGTTTCTACTGGATCAGCTGCATTATTATGTTTCTACTGGATCACCTACATTATTATGTTTCTACTGGATCACCGACATTATTATGTTTCTACTGGATCAGCCACATTATTATGTTTCTACTGGATCACCTACATTATTATGTTTCTACTGGATCACCGACATTATTATGTTTCTACTGGATCACCTACATTATTATGTTTCTACTGGATCAGCCACATTATTATGTTTCTACTGGATCACCTGCATTATTATGTTTCTACTGGATCACCTACATTATTATGTTTCTACTGGATCACCGACATTATTATGTTTCTACTGGATCAGCCACATTATTATGTTTCTACTGGATCAGCCACATTATTATGTTTCTACTGGATCACCCACATTATTATGTTTCTACTGGATCACCGACATTATTATGTTTCTACTGGATCAGCCACATTATTATGTTTCTACTGGATCAGCCACATTATTATGTTTCTACTGGATCACCCACATTATTATGTTTCTACTGGATCAGCCACATTATTATGTTTCTACTGGATCACCTACATTATTATGTTTCTACTGGATCAGCTGCATTATTATGTTTCTACTGGATCACCTACATTTTTATGTTTCTACTGGATCAGCCACATTATTATGTTTCTACTGGATCACCTGCATTATTATGTTTCTACTGGATCACCTACATTATTATGTTTCTACTGGATCACCGACATTATTATGTTTCTACTGGATCAGCCACATTATTATGTTTCTACTGGATCAGCCACATTATTATGTTTCTACTGGATCACCTACATTATTATGTTTCTACTGGATCAGCCACATTATTATGTTTCTACTGGATCACCTACATTATTATGTTTCTACTGGATCAGCTGCATTATTATGTTTCTACTGGATCACCTACATTATTATGTTTCTACTGGATCAGCCACATTATTATGTTTCTACTGGATCACCTGCATTATTATGTTTCTACTGGATCACCTACATTATTATGTTTCTACTGGATCACCGACATTATTATGTTTCTACTGGATCAGCCACATTATTATGTTTCTACTGGATCAGCCACATTATTGTGTTTCTACTGGATCACCCACATTATTATGTTTCTACTGGATCACCTACATTATTATGTTTCTACTGGATCACCGACATTATTATGTTTCTACTGGATCAGCCACATTATTATGTTTCTACTGGATCACCGACATTATTATGTTTCTACTGGATCACCGACATTATTATGTTTCTACTGGATCACCTACATTATTATGTTTCTACTGGATCAGCCACATTATTATGTTTCTACTGGATCACCTGCATTATTATGTTTCTACTGGATCAGCCACATTATTATGTTTCTACTGGATCAGCCACATTATTATGTTTCTACTGGATCACCTACATTATTATGTTTCTACTGGATCACCCACATTATTATGTTTCTACTGGATCAGCCACATTATTATGTTTCTACTGGATCACCGACATTATTATGTTTCTACTGGATCACCGACATTATTATGTTTCTACTGGATCACCTACATTATTATGTTTCTACTGGATCAGCCACATTATTATGTTTCTACTGGATCACCTGCATTATTATGTTTCTACTGGATCACCTACATTATTATGTTTCTACTGGATCACCGACATTATTATGTTTCTACTGGATCAGCCACATTATTATGTTTCTACTGGATCAGCCACATTATTATGTTTCTACTGGATCACCTACATTATTATGTTTCTACTGGATCACCTACATTATTATGTTTCTACTGGATCACCTACATTATTATGTTTCTACTGGATCAGCCACATTATTATGTTTCTACTGGATCACCTACATTATTATGTTTCTACTGGATCAGCTGCATTATTATGTTTCTACTGGATCACCTACATTATTATGTTTCTACTGGATCAGCCACATTATTATGTTTCTACTGGATCACCCACATTATTATGTTTCTACTGGATCAGCCACATTATTATGTTTCTACTGGATCACCCACATTATTATGTTTCTACTGGATCAGCCACATTATTATGTTTCTACTGGATCACCTACATTATTATGTTTCTACTGGATCACCTACATTATTATGTTTCTACTGGATCACCTACATTATTGTGTTTCTACTGGATCAGCCACATTATTATGTTTCTACTGGATCACCTACATTATTATGTTTCTACTGGATCAGCCACATTATTATGTTTCTACTGGATCACCTACATTATTATGTTTCTACTGGATCAGCCACATTATTATGTTTCTACTGGATCACCCACATTATTATGTTTCTACTGGATCACCTACATTATTATGTTTCTACTGGATCACCCACATTATTATGTTTCTACTGGATCACCTACATTATTATGTTTCTACTGGATCACCTGCATTATTATGTTTCTACTGGATCACCTACATTATTATGTTTCTACTGGATCACCGACATTATTATGTTTCTACTGGATCACCTGCATTATTATGTTTCTACTGGATCACCTACATTATTATGTTTCTACTGGATCACCGACATTATTATGTTTCTACTGGATCAGCCACATTATTATGTTTCTACTGGATCAGCCACATTATTATGTTTCTACTGGATCACCTACATTATTATGTTTCTACTGGATCAGCCACATTATTATGTTTCTACTGGATCACCTACATTATTATGTTTCTACTGGATCAGCTGCATTATTATGTTTCTACTGGATCACCTACATTATTATGTTTCTACTGGATCACCGACATTATTATGTTTCTACTGGATCAGCCACATTATTATGTTTCTACTGGATCACCTACATTATTATGTTTCTACTGGATCACCGACATTATTATGTTTCTACTGGATCACCTACATTATTATGTTTCTACTGGATCAGCCACATTATTATGTTTCTACTGGATCACCTGCATTATTATGTTTCTACTGGATCACCTACATTATTATGTTTCTACTGGATCACCGACATTATTATGTTTCTACTGGATCAGCCACATTATTATGTTTCTACTGGATCAGCCACATTATTATGTTTCTACTGGATCACCGACATTATTATGTTTCTACTGGATCAGCCACATTATTATGTTTCTACTGGATCAGCCACATTATTATGTTTCTACTGGATCACCCACATTATTATGTTTCTACTGGATCAGCCACATTATTATGTTTCTACTGGATCACCTACATTATTATGTTTCTACTGGATCAGCTGCATTATTATGTTTCTACTGGATCACCTACATTTTTATGTTTCTACTGGATCAGCCACATTATTATGTTTCTACTGGATCACCTGCATTATTATGTTTCTACTGGATCACCTACATTATTATGTTTCTACTGGATCACCGACATTATTATGTTTCTACTGGATCAGCCACATTATTATGTTTCTACTGGATCAGCCACATTATTATGTTTCTACTGGATCACCTACATTATTATGTTTCTACTGGATCAGCCACATTATTATGTTTCTACTGGATCACCTACATTATTATGTTTCTACTGGATCAGCTGCATTATTATGTTTCTACTGGATCACCTACATTATTATGTTTCTACTGGATCAGCCACATTATTATGTTTCTACTGGATCACCTGCATTATTATGTTTCTACTGGATCACCTACATTATTATGTTTCTACTGGATCACCGACATTATTATGTTTCTACTGGATCAGCCACATTATTATGTTTCTACTGGATCAGCCACATTATTGTGTTTCTACTGGATCACCCACATTATTATGTTTCTACTGGATCACCTACATTATTATGTTTCTACTGGATCACCGACATTATTATGTTTCTACTGGATCAGCCACATTATTATGTTTCTACTGGATCACCGACATTATTATGTTTCTACTGGATCACCGACATTATTATGTTTCTACTGGATCACCTACATTATTATGTTTCTACTGGATCAGCCACATTATTATGTTTCTACTGGATCACCTGCATTATTATGTTTCTACTGGATCAGCCACATTATTATGTTTCTACTGGATCACCTACATTATTATGTTTCTACTGGATCAGCCACATTATTATGTTTCTACTGGATCAGCCACATTATTATGTTTCTACTGGATCACCCACATTATTATGTTTCTACTGGATCAGCCACATTATTATGTTTCTACTGGATCAGCTGCATTATTATGTTTCTACTGGATCACCTACATTATTATGTTTCTACTGGATCACCGACATTATTATGTTTCTACTGGATCAGCCACATTATTATGTTTCTACTGGATCACCTACATTATTATGTTTCTACTGGATCAGCCACATTATTATGTTTCTACTGGATCACCTACATTATTATGTTTCTACTGGATCAGCCACATTATTATGTTTCTACTGGATCACCCACATTATTATGTTTCTACTGGATCACCTACATTATTATGTTTCTACTGGATCACCCACATTATTATGTTTCTACTGGATCACCTACATTATTATGTTTCTACTGGATCACCTGCATTATTATGTTTCTACTGGATCACCTACATTATTATGTTTCTACTGGATCACCGACATTATTATGTTTCTACTGGATCACCTGCATTATTATGTTTCTACTGGATCACCTACATTATTATGTTTCTACTGGATCACCGACATTATTATGTTTCTACTGGATCAGCCACATTATTATGTTTCTACTGGATCAGCCACATTATTATGTTTCTACTGGATCACCTACATTATTATGTTTCTACTGGATCAGCCACATTATTATGTTTCTACTGGATCACCTACATTATTATGTTTCTACTGGATCAGCTGCATTATTATGTTTCTACTGGATCACCTACATTATTATGTTTCTACTGGATCACCGACATTATTATGTTTCTACTGGATCAGCCACATTATTATGTTTCTACTGGATCACCTACATTATTATGTTTCTACTGGATCACCGACATTATTATGTTTCTACTGGATCACCTACATTATTATGTTTCTACTGGATCAGCCACATTATTATGTTTCTACTGGATCACCTGCATTATTATGTTTCTACTGGATCACCTACATTATTATGTTTCTACTGGATCACCGACATTATTATGTTTCTACTGGATCAGCCACATTATTATGTTTCTACTGGATCAGCCACATTATTATGTTTCTACTGGATCACCCACATTATTATGTTTCTACTGGATCACCGACATTATTATGTTTCTACTGGATCACCGACATTATTATGTTTCTACTGGATCAGCCACATTATTATGTTTCTACTGGATCACCCACATTATTATGTTTCTACTGGATCACCGACATTATTATGTTTCTACTGGATCACCTACATTATTATGTTTCTACTGGATCAGCCACATTATTATGTTTCTACTGGATCACCTGCATTATTATGTTTCTACTGGATCAGCCACATTATTATGTTTCTACTGGATCAGCCACATTATTATGTTTCTACTGGATCACCTACATTATTATGTTTCTACTGGATCACCCACATTATTATGTTTCTACTGGATCAGCCACATTATTATGTTTCTACTGGATCACCGACATTATTATGTTTCTACTGGATCACCGACATTATTATGTTTCTACTGGATCACCTACATTATTATGTTTCTACTGGATCAGCCACATTATTATGTTTCTACTGGATCACCTGCATTATTATGTTTCTACTGGATCACCTACATTATTATGTTTCTACTGGATCACCGACATTATTATGTTTCTACTGGATCAGCCACATTATTATGTTTCTACTGGATCAGCCACATTATTATGTTTCTACTGGATCACCTACATTATTATGTTTCTACTGGATCACCTACATTATTATGTTTCTACTGGATCAGCCACATTATTATGTTTCTACTGGATCACCTACATTATTATGTTTCTACTGGATCAGCTGCATTATTATGTTTCTACTGGATCACCTACATTATTATGTTTCTACTGGATCAGCCACATTATTATGTTTCTACTGGATCAGCCACATTATTATGTTTCTACTGGATCACCCACATTATTATGTTTCTACTGGATCAGCCACATTATTATGTTTCTACTGGATCACCCACATTATTATGTTTCTACTGGATCAGCCACATTATTATGTTTCTACTGGATCACCTACATTATTATGTTTCTACTGGATCACCTACATTATTATGTTTCTACTGGATCACCTACATTATTGTGTTTCTACTGGATCAGCCACATTATTATGTTTCTACTGGATCACCTACATTATTATGTTTCTACTGGATCAGCCACATTATTATGTTTCTACTGGATCACCTACATTATTATGTTTCTACTGGATCAGCCACATTATTATGTTTCTACTGGATCACCCACATTATTATGTTTCTACTGGATCACCTACATTATTATGTTTCTACTGGATCACCCACATTATTATGTTTCTACTGGATCACCTACATTATTATGTTTCTACTGGATCACCTGCATTATTATGTTTCTACTGGATCACCTACATTATTATGTTTCTACTGGATCACCGACATTATTATGTTTCTACTGGATCACCTACATTATTATGTTTCTACTGGATCACCGACATTATTATGTTTCTACTGGATCACCTACATTATTATGTTTCTACTGGATCAGCCACATTATTATGTTTCTACTGGATCACCTACATTATTATGTTTCTACTGGATCACCTACATTATTATGTTTCTACTGGATCAGCCACATTATTATGTTTCTACTGGATCAGCCACATTATTATGTTTCTACTGGATCAGCCACATTATTATGTTTCTACTGGATCAGCCACATTATTATGTTTCTACTGGATCAGCCACATTATTATGTTTCTACTGGATCAGCCACATTATTATGTTTCTACTGGATCAGCCGCATTATTATGTTTCTACTGGATCACCTACATTATTATGTTTCTACTGGATCACCTGCATTATTATGTTTCTACTGGATCACCGACATTATTATGTTTCTACTGGATCACCTACATTATTATGTTTCTACTGGATCACCTACATTATTATGTTTCTACTGGATCAGCCACATTATTATGTTTCTACTGGATCAGCCACATTATTATGTTTCTACTGGATCAGCCGCATTATTATGTTTCTACTGGATCAGCCGCATTATTATGTTTCTACTGGATCAGCCACATTATTATGTTTCTACTGGATCACCGACATTATTATGTTTCTACTGGATCAGCCACATTATTATGTTTCTACTGGATCAGCCACATTATTATGTTTCTACTGGATCAGCCACATTATTATGTTTCTACTGGATCACCTACATTATTATGTTTCTACTGGATCACCGACATTATTATGTTTCTACTGGATCACCTACATTATTATGTTTCTACTGGATCACCTACATTATTATGTTTCTACTGGATCAGTCACATTATTATGTTTCTACTGGATCACCTACATTATTATGTTTCTACTGGATCACCTACATTATTATGTTTCTACTGGATCAGCCGCATTATTATGTTTCTACTGGATCACCTACATTATTATGTTTCTACTGGATCACCTGCATTATTATGTTTCTACTGGATCACCTACATTATTATGTTTCTACTGGATCACCGACATTATTATGTTTCTACTGGATCACCTACATTATTATGTTTCTACTGGATCACCGACATTATTATGTTTCTACTGGATCACCTACATTATTATGTTTCTACTGGATCAGCCACATTATTATGTTTCTACTGGATCAGCCACATTATTATGTTTCTACTGGATCAGCCACATTATTATGTTTCTACTGGATCAGCCGCATTATTATGTTTCTACTGGATCAGCCACATTATTATGTTTCTACTGGATCAGCCACATTATTATGTTTCTACTGGATCACCGACATTATTATGTTTCTACTGGATCAGCCACATTATTATGTTTCTACTGGATCAGCCACATTATTATGTTTCTACTGGATCACCTACATTATTATGTTTCTACTGGATCACCTACATTATTATGTTTCTACTGGATCACCGACATTATTATGTTTCTACTGGATCAGCCACATTATTATGTTTCTACTGGATCAGCCACATTATTATGTTTCTACTGGATCACCTACATTATTATGTTTCTACTGGATCACCTACATTATTATGTTTCTACTGGATCAGTCACATTATTATGTTTCTACTGGATCACCTACATTATTATGTTTCTACTGGATCACCGACATTATTATGTTTCTACTGGATCACCTACATTATTATGTTTCTACTGGATCACCGACATTATTATGTTTCTACTGGATCACCTACATTATTATGTTTCTACTGGATCAGCCACATTATTATGTTTCTACTGGATCACCTACATTATTATGTTTCTACTGGATCACCTACATTATTATGTTTCTACTGGATCAGCCACATTATTATGTTTCTACTGGATCAGCCACATTATTATGTTTCTACTGGATCAGCCACATTATTATGTTTCTACTGGATCACCTACATTATTATGTTTCTACTGGATCACCTACATTATTATGTTTCTACTGGATCAGCCACATTATTATGTTTCTACTGGATCAGCCACATTATTATGTTTCTACTGGATCAGCCACATTATTATGTTTCTACTGGATCAGCCGCATTATTATGTTTCTACTGGATCACCTACATTATTATGTTTCTACTGGATCACCTGCATTATTATGTTTCTACTGGATCACCTACATTATTATGTTTCTACTGGATCACCTACATTATTATGTTTCTACTGGATCACCTACATTATTATGTTTCTACTGGATCAGCCACATTATTATGTTTCTACTGGATCAGCCACATTATTATGTTTCTACTGGATCAGCCGCATTATTATGTTTCTACTGGATCAGCCACATTATTATGTTTCTACTGGATCAGCCACATTATTATGTTTCTACTGGATCACCGACATTATTATGTTTCTACTGGATCAGCCACATTATTATGTTTCTACTGGATCAGCCACATTATTATGTTTCTACTGGATCAGCCACATTATTATGTTTCTACTGGATCACCTACATTATTATGTTTCTACTGGATCACCGACATTATTATGTTTCTACTGGATCACCTACATTATTATGTTTCTACTGGATCACCTACATTATTATGTTTCTACTGGATCAGTCACATTATTATGTTTCTACTGGATCACCTACATTATTATGTTTCTACTGGATCACCTACATTATTATGTTTCTACTGGATCAGCCGCATTATTATGTTTCTACTGGATCACCTACATTATTATGTTTCTACTGGATCACCTGCATTATTATGTTTCTACTGGATCACCTACATTATTATGTTTCTACTGGATCACCGACATTATTATGTTTCTACTGGATCACCTACATTATTATGTTTCTACTGGATCACCGACATTATTATGTTTCTACTGGATCACCTACATTATTATGTTTCTACTGGATCAGCCACATTATTATGTTTCTACTGGATCAGCCACATTATTATGTTTCTACTGGATCAGCCACATTATTATGTTTCTACTGGATCAGCCGCATTATTATGTTTCTACTGGATCAGCCACATTATTATGTTTCTACTGGATCAGCCACATTATTATGTTTCTACTGGATCACCGACATTATTATGTTTCTACTGGATCAGCCACATTATTATGTTTCTACTGGATCAGCCACATTATTATGTTTCTACTGGATCACACACATTATTATGTTTCTACTGGATCACCTACATTATTATGTTTCTACTGGATCACCTACATTATTATGTTTCTACTGGATCACCGACATTATTATGTTTCTACTGGATCAGCCACATTATTATGTTTCTACTGGATCAGCCACATTATTATGTTTCTACTGGATCACCTACATTATTATGTTTCTACTGGATCAGTCACATTATTATGTTTCTACTGGATCACCTACATTATTATGTTTCTACTGGATCACCTACATTATTATGTTTCTACTGGATCGCCTACATTATTATCCCACATGAGCGGAGGAGGGACTGTGGAACATGAAATATAGACAATATGGGTCCTTTAAACAGGCCTCTTCTCTGTATGTTTTTAAGTCCCTTCTTAAGTCCCATCTATTTTCCTTGGCCTTTGACACCGAGTAAAGACGTTGACTCTATTTCTTTTACTGTGTATCTTGACTGATGTTTTATGCCTTTTAACTTGTTTTGTATTTCCAATGCAGTTTTTTATCTCATGTGAACTGTTATGCATCTTATTTTTGTTCTGTGCAGCACTTTGGTCAGGTGACCGTAACGCTGTTGTTTTAAAGTGCTTAACAAATAAAGTTGGATTGGATTGGAACCTGGGGTCCGTTTCACGAAGCAGGTTTAAGGATTACCCCAGGTTATTGAACACCGAGTTGAGGGAAATGCGGGATTTTCCGTTTCACAAAGGGAGGTAACTCAAACCGGAGGAAGCGGGGTAACTCAAGCCTGTTTCACGAAGCGGTGTAACGTCAACTCCCGGTCAGTTACCGGGGCAACAGACGCTCTAGAACTAACCTGGTCGGGAGCAGGTTTTTGTCAGTGAACCTGGAGTTTTGCTCTGGCTCCGCCCCCTTTCAGACGGGCACGGGATTTCATTTCCTCATTCAGCGGGGGAGTTTTGGCGAAACAGTTCTGCAGTGCCTTATTCCCGAGGCAAATTAGACGTCAACTTTATTCCCTCAATATGGAATGTGCTTTTGATAATGATCCGATTGATGAAGGCGCAGCGTTACTTCGCCGAGAATTTAATATTCGCAGATAATATTCGCATCATCAGACCTCGCATAGATGTACTGGCATTTGCAGACACCTTCCTTTTTGAGCGGTACCGTTTTACTGCCGAGACCATTATGTACATCCACAGTTTAATCGCTCTGTACATTAGCAACATCACCAGCTGAGCCTTGCCCTGACGTCATAGCAGATATTGTGTGTTGCGCTGCGTTTCCTCGCAAATGGCAGAGCTGTCAGAGACACCATATGCCATCATCACTTCGGGGTCTGATCACCACCACCACCACCAAATAAAGACATGATGCACAATTCATTTGGTCTTTTTTATTTCCTACAAATACAAGCGCTAGTTTAGTTAATGTAGTTAGTAGTTAGCATAATTCACCTGGGACTGTACACCCACCCTTAACTTGTGCTCCAGTTTTTTCCATCTTCTGGAGCAGGTGGAGTCTATAGATCTGTTTTACAGATAACTGGGAGGACATAAGGAGGACATTCAATTATTACAGTTGGACAGGAATTCCCCAGAATGAACCTCTGGTGTTTACTGAACATCTGTCTCACTGTCAGTCCTTGCAGTGGATGTTGAGGGACCCTCCTGCTGCTGCCCAGCCAGGCCCTGTTAAAATAATGTGTTAATACTTCAGTGTAGACAAAATATCACTCTTTATTCCACCACAATGTTTCAGAAATGTAAACGGGATGAGAACTATCATACCTCTACAGGCCTTTGTGGATCCTCCTCTGTAAAGGCAGCAGACAGGGATTCCTCGTACTCTTCATCCTAGATGAATATGTTTCAGTATATTTAAACTACCATTTTGCAAGATCTTTGGAGTGTTGCCTACTTACAAGGTCTGTTGTGGCATGAGGGGGTCCAGCAGGCAGAGAGTACCATCACAATCTGTTGGGTGACAAAACAAAGACATGATGGGGAAATAAAGATGAACAAAAATAGGCTTAAAGAGATATATAGGCCTCGGCATATTATATATTATGAAGGAAGTGGTATCTTGAGGGGTGAGCTCTGAAGAGGAGCTCCTCCAGGGATTCCCTCAGCCACTGGCCTCCCAACATTCTGGCTTAGGGCTCCTCTGCCTCTGTTAAAGGTGGAGGTGCTGGGCCACCACCCGTTTTACATCTGCCTTCTTTCTGTTGGCTGAGTAAAGTCTGTCTTAGTTTAGCCTTAATTATTTGACAGCACATGATATGGGTGAGAAGACATTTATGTGTTTGAAAACAGCATTATGTTGGGAATAAAACACCTCACAGTCAAATGGCCACTTGATATTTACTGTACAATGTCACACATGATCGAAATTACGTTAAGAAATGTATTGATTAACAATTAAATTGGCGCTTCTCCCCCGCGGAATTGCACCTAAAAGAAATAAATTAATAAGCTACCATCAAGCAGTATTCCCTTGCAATAATGTTGCGATGACAAAGACGTTTGAACTTACGCATTCACTTGAGCAGCAATCTCCTTCCACGCCGCCTCCCTCTCTTTAGCAGCCGCTGCGCTGTTGCATTTTTTTTTTTTAATATGTTCATATTCGCCATATGATGGGATCAATACTTCCTGCTCCACTGGCGTCAAAAACTCCGCCCTCCACGTCTCAGTTGTCATGGTGACTCGTTGAATCGGGGCTCCATTGATGCGGTCTTTTTAGAGTCGTGGTGCACGCGCTTGACTCCAGGTGAAACTACTCTGAGTTCATCAAACTGATCAAAATCCGGCGTCGTGAAACCGAAAACTCCGCGTTTTCTGTCTCAGTGTAACTCAACTCAGAGCTCGGTGTTAAGCCCATGGCTTCTTAAACCTGCTTCGTGAAACGGACCCCTGGTGATTCATGTAAACATCCAGTGGAGGCAAACATGGAAATAACATGTCAGCCTTGTTCACTGTATTCTTCTCAAAAGCACCACGTTCAGTACGAGCAAAGTTTTCAACTGACTTTACATCACCAGCCACACTAAGAGCAAGCTGATGGTAATTTTTTTTTTTAAACACAACCGTAGTGGAGGCAGTGTCCGACGCGACACGAGTCGTTTTCAGCTCTGTCTTGTCTAATGCACCACGTACGTTACGAAACAAGTTCCCCAAGAAACTTTAAATACAATACAAACGGAAATAGAGGCGAGCTGAAGAAAACCTGAGGAGGACTGAAGAGAACAACAGTCACTCTCTGTGTGTCCAAGCTGCTGCAGAGAGTTGTGTGTGTGACGGGCCAATCACAGTGTGAAGACTGTCACTTACCACATGAGGATTTTCCTTCAGCAGGAGCACGGATGTTGAGGAGTTTTAGGCGTATTATTGTAGGGATTTATTACCTCATAAGGATCACTATTTATGTTGTGGTTGGCTATCGATAATGATTAATAATGATCAAAGATAGTTATTAATAATGTTATTGAAATGTAATCTGATGTGTATCAGAACCTCGGAGCTCCACTGTCTTAACAGGAAATGATAGCCAATTCAGTTCTATCAGTCTCATAAGATATACTAAACAGTTCATCGGGAAGTTGAATTAATAGTTAAATTAATTACAATTACCAGAATTAACAGTAAAGGTTGAAGGATTTTGGATTTCTTGACACAGAAGAGTCGACATTTCATTCACCTTTGTGCTCATTAATAAAACAGCAAGTATGATTCCAAACATTATATTTATTAACAATGAAAACAAATAAACACATTCTAACTACCTATATACAGCTGGGTGTGTGTGTGTGTGTGTGTGTGTGTGTGTGTGTGTGTGTGTGTGTGTGTGTGTGTGTGTGTGTGTGTGTGTGTGTGTGTGTGTGTGTGTGTGTGTGTGTGAGATGGAACTACAAAACAAGATGGCGGATCACAAGAAACTACATTCAGATGGAGGTTATCAGAGAGCAGGAAGTCTGTCCTGGGTCTCCACCATGTGCTGGAGAACAATGGAACATGGAAGCTAGTCTTTAGCGTCTGCTTCCTGTGTGTCTCTGCTAAAGGACCATTTCTAGAATGACTTGATGTGAATGAGACTTGTTTTGTAAAATGTCAGGAGTCATCAGATGGTGTTCAGTTACTGTGTGATGTTGTCTTTGATCTAATATGTGTAGGATTGTGAGTTAACTAGTTAGTAAAGCAAAGATTAGCATGCAGACCCTGTGTCTGTGGCAGAGCTAACGTTGGTTTACAAGTTGATAACGGTGCCTAATATCATTATCTATAGAACTCAATCACTGTAACAGAACCAACACATCTTCATAAAGTTAAACAGTTCTATGCATAGCATCAAGTTTAACTAATCTCAGGTAATGCCCAGTTGTTACCACTTCCTTGGAAGAGTTCAGTTGTCGTGCTGGAGGGAAGCTGGTGTCTTCTCCTGTAGTTAGCACCTCCTGCTAACTGTGGTTGCTGGTTCTGCAGGCTGAGGAGAAGAAGATGAAGTTGATGTTTCAGGAGTCCTTCTTTGCAGCTCCTGGTTGTTCCTTTTGTCCAGACTGAGGAGCTGGTCGCTCAGGTCTGTGATGGTTTTCCTGCTGGGTGAGGAAAACACAAAAAAGTTCTGTGAGGCGTCGTTTCCCTGGTCCGTCCTGGAGGAACTGGCTGGTTTCCCTGGAGAGCAGACTCTGGGCGCTGGTCTCCGGTCCTGGGAAGGCCTCCTCGGAGTCTTCGTTGCAAGAGAGGAGTGGAGGCCCCTGCTTGCAGGCCTCTGGTGTTAGCTGTGTGCTAACACTGGATGAGCTGCTCTCCAGCAACTCACCTCCTTGGAGTTTTGCAAGAAAAAAATGGAGGCTTTTGTGGACCTTTTGTCCACGTGTGACTTCAGAAGTGTCAAAGCCTGAGAGCTTCAACCAATCAGTGACTGGCTAAATGCATGGGGGAGAGTCTTGAACAGAAAGGGGGGAGGAAGGTCCTGGAGAATGTCCCCCCTTCCCCACTCTAGGTGTGAAAGGCCATCACATTCCTGGGTCAGAATTCATGTCATGACTGCGTCTCATGACAAATGAATATTGTCTCTCCCCAGAAATGAACAAACTTTCTGTGGTCCTGCAGATCCCAACATGTGTCCCCCTGTGTCTTCAGAAGCAGACTCGATGTGTGATTCTGAGGACACACACGTTCAGTCCACAGATAAGAAAGTTCATTCATCATTTCATCAGTTCATTCATGTGGTAACATCTGGACATGTGGTAACCAACTGGGCATTGTTGGTACTATCTATCTCTGCTATGCAAGAGTAGTACAAAACAATCCTTCAGGTTATGGAACAAAGTTCAGATAAACCACAGTGACACTGGCATGATGTGAAATAACTAACTTGTTTCCCACTAGGTGTTAGTGAGACACAGGGTTGTTAGTTAGAATGGGCTAAGGTGAGAAGGAGGAGAGGTGTCACCTTGATGAGAGCTGCATGGAAATGCATGTATATGACTGTGTAAGTTACACTGAGTCCTAACTAGTGTTTCAAACTAGCTATGTGTCTGACAAGGTTGTGCACAAAATATAATCCAGTGTACTTGTTAAGTGGACAGTGGTGTTTTGAGTCCAATCAGAAGTTAGGCTTACCAAGTTAATAGCAGGGTGTCTTGAATGACTGTTTAGGGACGGAGTTTCTGCTGCTGCTGACAACTCAAGTCTGCCTAACTGCAGGAAGCAAGGTGGCTACATTGGATTAGCATTTGTGTTGATGTCAGTGCAGGGATGGACTATGAGGAGCCCTGGAGCGTCTGTGGTTTGCTCGGGGCTCCGGGCGGTAACGCTCCTGGTTCTGGGAGACAGAGAGACGGTCGGAGGCGTTGTCCCTGTCTGAGAAGTCCTGACTGTGCCTGGAACTGTCAGAACTGTCAGAGTGGGCGTCGCTGTCAGACCGGTCACTGTGCACGTCTTGGTTTTGAGTCAGAATCTCCCAGTATGGTCTTCTGCAGCTTCTGTTCTGAGCATGGCCATCTCTAGGCAGCTGTGGGATGCAGCGGTTACGCTTCTGGGCTCCCTGCTGTCTTTTCACACCCCCCCTCGACCTGTTGTGAGAGGGGTGTGGGGGAGAACATCTGTTTGACACTGTAGGATTGGAACTGGCAGGTTCAGATGGTTCTGCGATGATTTTGGAAGTGACAGCAGTTTCCCAGACTGCTTGTGTGATCTTCCTGAGCTCATGCATGGATGGAATACCTTTAAGTGTCATGAGTGCAACGTGAACACGTATGGAAGGGTGCAGGTTACGCAAGAACATGGATTTGAACTTTGGGTTCTCTTCCAAGCCTGGTGCGGTTCTACCCTGAAAGTATGTGTGTCTCAAACGTTGATAAAAATCCCTGGCATTTTCAAGACGTGAATGTTTAATTTGGAGAGCTGCAATTATACCGTGGGTTTCGTCAACGGCAGAAGAAAATTCTTCAGTCATCGCTTGGCGAAGCTGAGTGTAGTTGTCTTGCACACTGGGAGGTTGTGTTTGGATAAACTGATGGACCGCTCGTGAGCTGGTTTTCTGCAAAAAGAGAATCCTTTCCCTGTCGGTGGCGTGTGGAAGATCAACTACCTAGTTGATCACTCACCTGAGTGTCTAGCTCTCTCAAATAATCCTCAATGTGTTGATCAGAGTTGTCTGGATCAAATATTGGCATGTCTTCTGCTAAAAATGTCAGCTCTTTAAAGCGAGGGAACTTGGATTTCCTCTCTGAAAAGGTATGGCTTGACTCGCATACCTCAGGTCTGGGAGGTGTGTCGGGGGAGCTGTGAAGCAGCTGACCCCCCTTCTCCTGTTGACCTGGGAGTCTGAAAATGGATGAGAGGGACTTGGATCAGAGAATCTGGAAGATAATCTAACTGTCTCCTCAAAATCTGAGTCGGAAAACTGGGAAGTCAAGTCATTGTTGTCTCTGTCTGTTGACAGACAGGTTGCAAATGACTGGAGTCCCAAAGACATTGACTCGGTTGGGACAGATTTCACCGTCTGTGGGGATCCCTGCTCCTCTTCCACAGAGGATGAATCTGTAAAACCAGAGTCACATTGGCTGGAAGATCTGACTGGGGTTAGATTCTCTGATCTGAGCCTGAACAGTTCTTCTCTTTGTGAGCAGAGTTCTGACTCTGCTGCATGTAGATCTTTTAAGTAGTGTAATACTTTCCTACTCGCCGTTCCAGCTTCATGGAGGAGAGAAGCATTTTGCACTTTTAAAAGTTCTACTTCCTTTTCTAAGTCTGCTTTAATTTTACAGGCGAGGGTGGTTTGCCTATGAAAGATTAGAAGCAAACATCTCAACAATGAACCACGGGATGCAGTCTGTGCATTACCAGAACCATTAATTAGAGAGATTATCTCTTCATTGCATTCAACCAGACTCAATCTGCCAATGAGGTCCGTGAAACCAGGTTTCAAGCTTTTTGCAATTGAAGTGATCAACTCGTCCAAATTATTGATTTCCATTGTTTCAAAAGGGATGATGATGATGAGGCTAAGATTAAGTTATCGTTGGAAAACTTAAGTGTGTGTTTTATGGAGTTGTCTAGCAGACACCATAAAATGTTCCTGTGGTTAGCCTGATCAAAGGATTGTTCTTCTCTGTGTGGTGAAGGGGGACTCCCTGTGGAGAGAGAGCTAGCAGTCTCATTCATTTGTTTATCTTTAGGTACAAACTGCTGCTCAGTGAAATCATACAATTGTTCACCGTGGATCACAGTGAATCGGTCTCCTTCTCACCACTCTATTCATTGTTAGTGACGTTTAATGATGAAAACTGATCGGACAGTTTGATTGACAGGACAGATGATCCGAGCTGCAGCATCTACATCATAAAAAGAGACCAGACCCTCCTCATAATGCACAAACACCCCCACCTTCTCAGGAGAGACGAACTTGAGGCCCTTTAAGAGCTGAGTACTTATTTCCATTTCTCAAGCATATTGTCCAGAAACCTTTATCCGGTCTCAGTTTGATCTTTCACTTCCTGGTGATGGACTCTTTGCTCACTCCTAAATCCCACTTGGTCTTTCCTTTAACCTGAACCTCAAAGTAAAATTTACCTGAAGAGAAAATCTGTTTTCCTAAAAGAGCTTTAAACAGAGAGAAGTGTCTTGAAACAGTCCTAACTGTAGCTTTAGTAAATAGAAAAGTCTAGAGTCTGGCATTAAAAGTAGACACTGTTTGTTGAGGGGAGCCTGAAAGCTAAAAGCGCCGCCTCCATCCTACTGGGGTGGATTTCTTCTTCTCGCCACTGCTCTTTGAATAAAGTAGTGAAACAGAGTTCTTCTGTCAGGAGCATTTATTAAAGCTTCAACAGACACATACACAATGCAGACATCTGATCAATCTGCTCAGGGCATGTACCCTGTGCACAGTTGGTCTGAGCATTTCTAGAGAAACCGCCCAGCCTGCAGCGGTATAGATGTGTTAGTTTAGTGAGCCCTGAGGCTGACAACCTGCAGCAAGATTCTGATTTATTATAACTTCATCTTCAAATGAGTGATGGATAGTGCTGATTATCACACATTATTATGACAAGGTGTGCAACAATCAGTCTAATTGCTGAGTGAGGAAATAGTGTGGTGACAGCCATGTGTACTGCTGCACAGTGGATGCTCTGGTGCTGGAGACGGCGAGGCGGCTGACACGCCCTGCCACCTTGTCGTCCATCGCTTCCAACTCCAGACGGATTGCGGACACAACGTACAAGTCCACTGTCATTGTTTTAAAAGTGCTTGTTGAAATATTTAAAGGGGTGATATTACACAGCTTTTACACACATGGTGTATTCAAAGCTCATTTCCTTAAATCCAGCTTCTCCTCCATTTGAATGTTGGATCACAAGAGCTGCTTTCACAATCTGCTGTGTCTGTGTGAGCTGGACTGGCTCCGCCCACACACACGCACATCTTGGGAAGAGGAGGAAGTTCTTCCTCTCATGGTGCCATGTGCCAGAGCAGAGCTGCCTGATTGTGGGAGGAGTCAAAGGGGAGGAGCCTGCCTTGATTGTGATTGGCTGAACCCCTGATGACACTATATAGGGTTATATTTCTGATTGGGTCGTTGGAGCAACACAGTTTTAAAAAATGTAAACAGGGAGAAAGAGGACACACTTTCCTCAATTCCAGGGCGTCATTCCAGGAAAATTACTGTCGAAAAACCATTAGAAAGTGAATTTTCCATAATATCACCTAGGGATGGTCCGATCCAATGGCTCGGTATCGGGTCCAATCCAGGCCAAAATGACTGGATCGGGTTTCTGAGTTTTTTTACGGCGCGACATATCGTAACACAGACGAGCTGTCGCCATGGTTGCGATACACCTTTGTTTTTCTCACGTGAACAGAAGCCTGCAGAGCTGCTCATGTCTGCCACGTGGAATTATTTTACGCTAAGGAAGAGAAAAGTAAAACAGGCGAGTGCAACATTTGTAAAATGAGTGCCTCAGGGGGTGGCAGCAAAACCGGATGGGTTGAGCGCTGAGCTGCAGGAGAGGAGACGTTCATTTAGAGCATCTTTTGACATAATAAAATAAATCCTGGTCACTGAGGCTTTGAAGGAGGTTTTTGTTCTGTTTTCTGTAATAGTGAGATTAATGATCTCACCTGACACAACTGCAGAAACATGAATTTATGGAAGGCAGATCTACTCGTGTTGCCACGGTGATGAATTAATATTCCAACACAAAAAACTCACACAAGAGCAACTCAACCTCAAAACAACTGGATGGAGAATCTAAACTAAAAGAAGAGCAGAGAGGAAGTTCATCCCAACACCTTTCTGCTGGAATAAAGTGAAACTGAGTCCGTTTGTATTGCTGATGAATTAACATCATATAATCTCACCAAGTCAGCATTAAGAAATCAGCTTTAACAAGTCAGGAAAGTTCTGGCTCTGGCTGCAGCAGCAGTGTTGCTTTGAGCTGCTGGGTGTGTTTGAATTGTTCATTTGATCAGAGAATAACTGCTCCTTCAGTCATCTGGAAACTGCTCTGCAGGGTTTCTCAGTGTGTGATTGGTCAGACGCTGCAAGCTCCGCCCCCTACGTGTCAACGTGCACATGGAGGTGAACTAGAGAGTTGATAACTGCTTCGTTGTAACAGTGATCAGGATCACATCTCGATCAATCCACCCAGGAAACAGAGAGAGATCCTGGGTATGTTGATCGTACTCCAGGCCTCAGGTGTGGAGCCGAGAGGTTTTTCTGTTTTGATTGTGTGTCTTAAGAAGCCATGTGTAACTTGCTTCTTCCTATATTATTCTAGTGGGGATGCTATTATTCTATGTTAATTCATACAATTATTTATTGGAGGTTTGCAATGTCAATGAGGTATAATGTGACCTTTTTGTTTATACACTGGAATTATCTAGTTTAATTTAATTGAAATAGTTGCACCAGGTTGCACTTTCATTTTATTTCAAACATTTGAATGGTGCAGCTGGTCGGTCGTGTTTACAAATGCTTTTAAAAGCGATGTGAGCTTTAAGTTTTAATGAAGCCAAAGCAGTTCCGTTTCAGTTGTGGTCACATATTTTCCTTCTCTTCAGGGGACCACAATAGTTGTTGTACAGTGAACGTGGGGTTTTGAGATGTCAGT
Organism: Blennius ocellaris; assembly: GCF_963422515.1. NCBI lineage: Eukaryota > Metazoa > Chordata > Actinopteri > Blenniiformes > Blenniidae > Blennius > Blennius ocellaris. The sequence continues at coordinate 3,386,391 of NC_137672.1, forward strand.
ATAAAGCAAATTACATCCACGTATTATGAACAACTTTTAGAGTGACAGAATGAATGGGATCGGTATTGGATCGGTATCGGCCGATCCTCCAGGCTGCAGTATCGTATCGGATGTGAAAAAGTGGTGTGGTGCCGTCCCTCGTATCAACATTTAGTAAACAGCTGAAAGTACTGTATTGTCTGCTTCCCTCTCCGACTGCAGAGGTCACGACCTCTCTGTGGCTCTCACGCTATTTACAGCACTCACTTGTTTTTCTTTTATTCGGTATTCCACTAGTGTGACCACCAAGTAATATCCTTTTCCTGGCCTCCACCTCCCTAACAGCTGTTTTACTCTGTGAAATCCCTTTTTTGTCTTTTTTGCCATGATTGATCATTAAAAGGGTTAATAGGGTCAATCAGCAGGGTCAGTGATGCACAAATATTCATGACGGACTTTGCATTGACCGTTCCCAGTTCCTGGTCGAACGGTGTGTTGAGGGCGGGATCTGATCAGTGTAAACTGTGATCTGCAAAGTGAAAAGTGTGTGCGCATGGTTTTATAAAGCCAATCATTTCTTTGGCCCACGCCATTTTCAGCTTTTGGGCTCACGCACACTTTGAGCATGGATCCCCCGTAATAGATTTCTAAATGAGACTCCAGGAGATTAGTTGTCGGCACCCTGCTGACAGGCAGTTTGAGCAGATCCCTGCTCTGCTGAGTCACTCTCTGGTCGACCTCCACACCTTCAGCCGGATCTAATCTGCTTATCTCAGCCTCACGGACACACAAGAACCCACGGCCCCTTCTTGTGCTCTCAGCCAACACTTTCCCTCTCCTCACATCAGTCGGACCAGGGTTCGTCCGGGAAAAGGTCACGTGTGTTTTTTGCTCCTTTGCTCTGAAGTGGTGGTTTGCAGGTTGGACGGTCAGTGATGAGTCATCATGACGTTGTCGTCATCGTCCGGCGCGTACAGCTGAGTGACCACACGGACGTGACACATCTTCTTCACCGCCTTGTGGAACACCTGCTTCAAGTCCTTGGCTTGGTCTGGCATGAGGCTAATGGGAGGGCTGTGAGGAGGAGGGAGAGGGGGAGGAGGAGGAGGTGGAGGTGGAGGGGGAGGAGGGGGAGGGGGAGGTGGAGGAGGAGGAGGAGGAGGAGGAGGAGGTGAAGGAGGAGGAGGTGAAGAAGGTGGAGGGGGAGGTGGACGAGGTGAAGAAGGAGGAGGAGGAGCAGGAGGAGAAGGAGGAGGAGGAGGAGGTGGAGAAGGAGGAGGAGGTGGAGAAGGAGGTGAAGGAGGAGGTGGAGAAGGAGGTGGAGGTGAAGGAGGAGGTGGAGGGGGAGGTGGAGGAGGTGAAGAAGGAGGAGGAGGAGCAGGAGGAGATGGAGGTGTAGAAAAAAGAAATACAGACAGAAATGTGTGAAATGGGAAACGAAAGGCCTTTGAAGTATTGAAGGAAACAGTGCAGGACTTTGAAGTATTGAAGGAAACAGTGCAGGACTTTGAAGTATTGAAGGAAACAGTGCAGGACTTTGAAGTATTGAAGGAAACAGTGCAGGACTTTGAAGTATTGAAGGAAACAGTGCAGGACTTTGAAGTATTGAAGGAAACAGTGCAGGACTTTGAAGTATTGAAGGAAACAGTGCAGGACTTTGGGAAAAATAACAATAGAAAGAAAAGAAGCAGGTCATTGTGTCAAGAGGTGATTAACTCCGTTAGCTTAGCCTCAAATGTGATCGCAATTTCAGCTAAACTCTAGAAGGAGCAACTCGTTGACAATCAATCATTTCTTTATCAGCAAATCAAGGTTTAGTGTTACTTCTCAGTGCAAATATACACATGAATTCACACTTCTTTGACTTGTTTCCCAAAATCTTGATCGTTTCCTTCAAGCAGAGAACGAAGGAAGACAATGAGCACAAAGCAGCTGCTGTTTCCAACAGTTTTCCATTCATCAGTCCCACAACAACCACAAATATAATGTGGAACATAATAACTTCATTTATTTAGTGAAACGACATGTTAAGACAGATTAGAAAACAGAATGGAAATACTTTAAATACCTTCAAAAAGGTTTCATTTGCTGGATTTGCACTCGATTTAGATGAATGAAAAAGGGAAACACTGGACAGCAGGTTTGATTCATCGACACCAAGAAGCTACGGTGATGAACAGAGATGCAGGACAAACTGTCCTCAGATTCAAGACTACGCAGATAAATGCAACACGTGGAAAACTACTTTTCATTTGTGCAGTGTCAGTGTCCTTTCTCGCCAGTTCCCCCAATAATCCAGTGTGGAGATCAGACAACACGTTTTCATAAAAAACTTCCTTTTGGAGCGACCGCCAAGACGAATGGCCGACATGTGACTTTGTCTTTTCTCAGAAAAAAAAACCCCAAAACTTGTGAAGTAGAAGAACTGAGTTTTGTTAGCGACCAAAAAAAAGAGGTTTTAATGCCACTCTTAGGATTGAAATAGCTAAACAGCTCCCTGGATCTGTCGATGGATGTTCCTGTTATTGTTAGCATTCACTTGCATCCTCACTACCAGGTTGAAATCTCCAATAGGGAAAACACTTATCAGAAAAAAGCCATGGTGCAACAGCGACATAGACAATTCATGCTGAAACGCTGCTTTTAAATCTCCAAATATTCTGAAATGACATTTTCTTGTGGCCCCCCACATTGCACCAGAGTTTGTTTCACGACAAGCTGCTTCTGGTTGAGGTTTGTGTCTGGACTGGAGGATGCAGCTGAGTGCAAACACTGCAGTGAACACCTCCAGACAGTTCTGCCCCAAAGCCACCAGTCACGTTGCCAACCAAGCCAGTAATGTTATACATTTGTTTTACAATGCATAACATTACCTCAGTTTTTCTTCTTTGCAAGTTGTTCCTGTTGCTGTTTCTCGGCTTTCCGTTTCTTGTACTGGGCTATCTCGGCCATCTGCAGCCCGTGTGCCATTTGCCTGTCGAGATGAAGCGAACAACACAATCACTCACAAGCGCACACACACACACGTACGGTCTGAGCTCACGTTGGGCTACGGAGAAAGAAACTGCATGCAACTGCATTGGCAGCTGGTCAATAGAGTCCCCGAGCACCGCCACCCCCAGACCCCCCCCCCCCCTCGGACCAAGAAGCAGAACATAAATTAATAAATTATAATAATGAACTGTAATAATGACAAACTACGTTTATAACAACAAACTAACTTAAATTGACTTAAAGTCCATTCTGCTTTGTTCTCATGTGTTTCTATGAGATGTTGACATAAAGACAACAAGCAGTGAGTCGGATTATTAAATCTGTCACATCTCGTTTAATTTTGCTGGTTTTGAATGAAGAAATCTGACTGAAAAGCTGCAGGTCAGGTTCAACTTTCTCCAGTATAGTTATTTTAAAATAAAAAAAAACAGAAATTTGTTGAGAATTTTGCAAACGTGTCCAGTCTTGTTAATGTTTGTAAATGTTTAGATATGCTCATATTTGCACGCTTTTATCTCCAGTCGCTTCGACTATTGTAATGCCTTGCTTTCTGGTCTTCCCCTAAAACCTCCCAGCAGCCTTCAGCTGCTCCAGAGTTCTGCAGCGCGAGTGACGAAGACCAGAAGACGGGACATTAAACCTGTTTTAGAACCACTGCTTGGCTCCCTGTGTTTCAGGATGGATTTTAAGATTTGATTAGTTTTTAAATGTCTTAATGGTCTTGGGCCTTCTTATCTTTCTGACCTGCTTTTACAATATGAGCCCTCGTGGTCCCTGAGGTCCTGTGGCACCGGCCTGTTACGGTTCCTAGTGTCAGGGCCAGGACCAGGACCTGTGGTGAGACCAGGTTCTGTCACTATGGCCCACGTTTGTGGACCAGCCTGCTGGGGGGCCTCAGGGCCACAGAAACTGTTGGTGTTCATTATAAACAGGCTCAAAAGCCACTTTTTTAATTCAGCATTTAGTTACTTGACTATTTTACTTTTTCTTTTTTCTAATTGTATTTAATGTTTTAGCTTAATCCTTGATCTCATTTCTGAATTCACTTTATAAGCTCTAATTTACGTATTTTCATTGGTTGATTATTTTTACTTTTTATTTTCTTATCTGTTATTTTCATTTATTGATCCATTTTATTAGCTCCTATCAATTCTACTCCAGTGTCTCCTCACGGGGGGGGGGGGGGGGCGCTCTTCATCGAGAGCTGAGTCTGGTCTGCCTGTGGGGGGCGTCGTCCGGGGGGGGGGGGGGGTCTTCATCAAGAGCTGAGTCTGGTCTGCCTGTGGGGGGCGTCGTCCTGGGGGGGGGGGTCTTCATCGAGAGCTGAGTCTGGTCTGCCTGTGGGGGGCGTCGTCCTGGGGGGGGGGGGGTCTTCATCGAGAGCTGAGTCTGGTCTGCCTGTGGGGGGCGTCGTCCTGGGGGGGGGGTCTTCATCGAGAGTTGAGTCTGGTCTGCCTGTGGGGGGCGTCGTCCTGGGGGGGGGGGGTCTTCATCGAGAGTTGAGTCTGGTCTGCCTGTGGGGGGCGTCGTCCTGGGGGGGGGTGGGGGGGCGCTCTTCATCGAGAGCTGAGTCTGGTCTGCCTGTGGGGGGCGTCGTCCTGGGGGGGGTCTTCATAGAGAGTTGAGTCTGGTCTGCCTGTGGGGGGCGTCGTCCTGGGGGGGGGTCTTCATCGAGAGTTGAGTCTGGTCTGCCTGTGGGGGGCGTCGTCCTGGGGGGGGGGGGTCTTCATCGAGAGTTGAGTCTGGTCTGCCTGTGGGGGGCGTCGTCCTGGGGGGGGGTGGGGGGGCGCTCTTCATCGAGAGCTGAGTCTGGTCTGCCTGTGGGGGGCGTCGTCCTGGGGGGGGTCTTCATAGAGAGTTGAGTCTGGTCTGCCTGTGGGGGGCGTCGTCCTGGGGGGGGGTCTTCATCGAGAGTTGAGTCTGGTCTGCCTGTGGGGGGCGTCGTCCTGGGGGGGGGGGGTCTTCATCGAGAGTTGAGTGTGGTCTGCCTGTGGGGGGCGTCGTCCTTGGGGGGGGGGTCTTCATCGAGAGTTGAGTCTGGTCTGCCTGTGGGGGGCGTCGTCCTGGGGGGGGGGGAGGTCTTCATCGAGAGTTGAGTCTGGTCTGCCTGTGGGGGACGTCGTCCTGGGGGGGGGGGTCTTCATCGAGAGTTGAGTCTGGTCTGCCTGTGGGGGGCGTCGTCCTGGGGGGGGGGAGGTCTTCATCGAGAGTTGAGTCTGGTCTGCCTGTGGGGGGCGTCGTCCTGGGGGGGGGGGGGGGGGGTCTTCATCGAGAGTTGAGTCTGGTCTGCCTGTGGGGGGCGTCGTCCTGGGGGGGGGGGGGTCTTCATCGAGAGCTGAGTCTGGTCTGCCTGTGGGGGGCGTCGTCCTGGGGGGGGGGGTCTTCATCGAGAGTTGAGTCTGGTCTGCCTGTGGGGGGCGTCGTCCTGGGGGGGGGGTCTTCATCGAGAGTTGAGTCTGGTCTGCCTTTGGGGGGGCGTCGTCCTGGGGGGGGGGGTCTTCATCGAGAGTTGAGTCTGGTCTGCCTGTGGGGGGCGTCGTCCTGGGGGGGGGGTCTTCATCGAGAGTTGAGTCTGGTCTGCCTGTGGGGGGCGTCGTCCTGGGGGGGGGGTCTTCATCGAGAGTTGAGTCTGGTCTGCCTGTGGGGGGCGTCGTCCTGGGGGGGGGGGGGGTCTTCATCGAGAGTTGAGTCTGGTCTGCCTGTGGGGGGCATCGTCCTGGGGATGGTTCTGGCCTCGGCAGTGGAGCTCGACCTGCGGTTCACTGACCGTGGTGGGGGCTCCTGACCGGCAGGGTGGGGGCGGTCCCTGTGACGGGGCCCCCATAGCTGTAGGCTGTGGCTCCTCTGGGTGCAGACGGCCCCCAGGGTGGTGTTTTCTCTCCTGGATCATCAGTGCCCTACATTCTTACATCCGTTTATAGATTCTGTTACGGGCAGGTAAGGTGTGTGTGTGTGTGTGTGTGTGTGTGTGTGTGTGTGTGTGTGTGTGGGTGTGTGTGTGTGTGTGTGTGTGTGTGTGTGTGTGTGTGTGTGTGTGTGTGTGTGTGTGTGTGTGTGCGTGTGTGTGTGTCTATTCTATTTCTATTTTTTTATATTTTTATGTGAAGCACTTTGAGTTGCATGTTTTTCTGCATGAAAGTTGCTCTATAAATAAAGTTTGATTTGATTTGATATTTATCAATGACTGAATTAATTTAGAACTAATTAAGCATCGGCTTGTATTTATTTACAACTGTGCTAATAAAAGATACTTAATAAGTTCACTAGCTGTTTAAAAGTACAATGGTTTTCATCATTGAGCCCTCTCTCTATCTAAAAAAGGCAAGATTGTTGTAATGTGATGTATAAGTGCTCTGGATCTAAATGAAGCTAACATTGGCTGAAATTGAAGAATAATGTAAAGCCCCACGTAGGAAATGTACCGCCAGCCACCTCTGCTGCGTATATAGGAATTGTTTGGTTGCATGAACCAGTGCAGGACTAAGAAACCGTGGGGGTGAACATGTAGGGATATGTTAGAAACAAGGGGAAAAGTGGATTTCTGTTCCTACCCAGACTTGAGTTCAGGCGGAACCGGCAGAGGTTTGGTGAATCCATCCCTTCCTACGAGCCAGTAGGTCTCCTCGATTCCTTTCCCCTGTGAAACCACATGGTCAGCTGCCATGTTTCATCCGAACAGGTTGGTGACTGTGGTGAGCATCGTACCCGGACTTCTGTCCGGCCTCTCAGCTCCAGCTTGTAGCCGAGGTTCAGCTCCCGCAGGACTTGGACTGTGCTCTCGTGGACGTGGATCCGATAGGCTGCAGGCACAAGCCCTCACAGGTTTAGTCACATCTGAAAGGTTTCTGATTTCTAAAAATTAGTGAGTCACCAAATATCAGCATGAAATCCAATACATTTCATCTTTTTCTCTCGACTCTTGAAGCGACTGTGTTTTACGAGCATAGAAACACCCAGTCAAACAAATTTCCCCCCGCTCTTACTTTTTAATAGCTGTGTGACTTACGCAGGCCGCTGGACTCCATGCGGGAGGCGGTGGTCACCGTGTCTCCAAACAGACAGTACCGAGGCATGGTGAGGCCCACCACACCCGCAACACATGAACCTGCAACACACATGTTGACTTTACGTCTCCTTCAGCGGGGCCACAGTGACTCAGGCTGCCTTCACACTGCAGGGCTTCAGAGGGACCATTCACAGTTTTTGCTGGGATCAGATTTTTTTTTTTTTTTTTGGTGTGATCATTCACTTTATATTCTATACTCAGCCTCCATCATGATAAAACCCCAGAATGGTTTCAGGTCCAGAGCACAGAAGATGCTGATGACAGAAGTAAATATGGACGCCATTCCACTCAGCACCAGGGTTGCCAGATGTGACTCACTGTTTTCAGCCCAAACAACGTAAAAGCCACACACACCAATAAAAACCAGCCCAAATCTCAGCCTGTGTAAAAGTCATGGTAAAACCATAAAACTATTTTACGTGTAATAAAGAACATGCCACAAGACACAAATGCATGAAATAAACAAAGTTACAAGGTATGAGAGTTTGGCTCTCCAATTGGGGGATACCGCCTTATCTGGCAACGCTGGTCAGCATGTAGATCCACTTTCGAGTGGTTGTTAAATCAGAGACGACAAAATCTAAACATGACGAGGGAAAGAAGAAGGATGAGGAAAAGGGAGCCATGATGTCAGTCACACGTCAAAGACGAAGCAGTCACATGTAAAAACAATGTCAGAATTGGTACCACACATGATGGAGGCCTGGGTCTGGTGTGAACAATCCCAGTTGGAGTTTTCACACGACCACAGAACAGGTCTGATTAGAGTCACTGTGAGCAAAACATCAGAAGTGAGTCTCATTTCCCTGCAGGGTGAACGAGGCCTTACACTCATTTCTTGGAGCCTTTTAATTCATCCTGCAGTAAGATTTTATCAAAAGGACACTGCCAATGCAGTTGCAGAATAAAACAGTGAAATCAATCAATCAAATTCAGTCACACATTGCATCAGAATCAGAATTTCACAAAAGCATTTGAACTTGTTCTGGTCCTCGCTGACCTGTGTGCAGCCCGATGCGGATCCTCACAGGAACATCAGGCATGTGTCTCATTTTAAATGACCCCACGGCGCTCAGGATGTCCAGAGACATGTTGGCAATCTCCGCCGCGTGGCGGTTTCCGTTAGAGACGGGAAGACCGGACGCAACCATGTAGGCGTCACCGATCGTCTCCACCTGAAGTCAGACCGGAAGGAGTTAGGAACCGTCCCACAGGGACTCTACTTCTACTGCAATCCAACATCTGCCACCTTGTAAACGTCGTGGTTTCCGATGATGGCGTCGAAGAGCGTGTAGAGGTCGTTGAGGAGGTCGACGACCTCGATGGGTTCGCTGTTGGCCGAGATGGTGGTGAAGCCCACGATGTCGCTGAAGTAAAGGGACACTTGGTGGAAATGTTCCGGTTCGACCGTCCCGCCCACCATCAAGGCCTCTGCCACGGACCTGGAGACACAGGACACACCCTCTGTCTCAGTACGAGGACATTGCAGTGGTATAAAACATCACACAAAACAATCACATCTGAAAGACGCCGAGCTGTTTCAGCCCAGAAGCACGTTGTCTTGTATGATTGTGTTCACGCTGACTCACGGAGGAAGCATCTGAGTCAGCAGCTTCTCCGTCTTCTGCTTCTCGATCTCCAGCTCCTCCGTCCGTTCTCTGATCAGCTCCTCCAGGTTGGACGAGTACTGCTCCAGCATCCTCAGCATGGAGTCGATGATGTTGGTCTTCTTCCCTTTGTTGATGTTCTTGAACTGAAAGGACAGCAGAGTCTAGCAGAAACCCCCCCCACAGCACAGCTTCACAGCCATTTTGAAAAACTCAAGATACCAGCTGCTCTTCCCACCTGGTCAAAGATCTCCTCGAAGCTCGGCCTTTTGTCTGGCTGCTCATTCCAGCATTGCTTCATGAGCTGGATGCACTCCAGAGGAGCGTAGTCTGGACTCACCACTGGACGACACAGAGGAGGCGGCTTGCGTAGCTTCTCAATGATCTCTGCAAAGAAATAATACAAAAAACATGCTCAGTATAGTACAGATCACATAGTTTGTCTAATACCATGATCCATCAAGCATGTAGCTATTGCAGTATATGTACACACTAGAGATAAATCACAAGAACTTATTTAACACTGAGTTTATCAATCTATCTGTCCTTAAAGTTTAAAATCTTTGAAAAAGCTAACTCTGCTAAATGTTGCATTTTCAACCAAAGATAAAAAGTTTAAAAAAAAATTGATGTGGAATGAAAAAAATCAAATGAGTCTTTTAAACTTTACAAATGTCTACCAATAATTCATTCATTCATTCATTCATTCATTCAGCTTATCTCCGACATACTTAAAATCAAATTTACAAGTTAACGGTGCATCCCGATCCACCAGAAATATTTCACCAACAAACAGTGAATATGTACAGCAGAACAGAATCACTCAGGTCGCACGCCTGAAAAGTAGAGCTTTGAGCTATTTTAGCTTTGTTATTCAATATGTTAGAACTATTATATAAAATATACATTTGCTGATGAAAAGGTATAAATACATTTCTTTTATAAAAATAATCAATAATATAGAATATAGAATAAATACAGTAAAGTAGAATCATAATTCTGGAAGGATATTATTCAAAATATGACAAATAAATACCAAAACATTCATTCTTTCATGATAGACAAAATCGTTCTAGTTTGGTGTAGCCCAGTGGAAAATATTAATACATATTAACACATTGATAAATATACGTCCCTGGTAGTGGTATAAATAGTTTAAAATATATTAAAAGGTGATTTAAATACATTCATTTTGGTTTGTTAAAAAAGGTACAACATGTAAAAGTTTATTTGAATGTTTGATGTATTTCATTTTGTGTATTCAACTGTTTATTTGTGTACTTCATGTGGTGTATTTCTGAAATGTGATGTTTCTGGGTGGAGAGATGGTGTGGGCCTGGCTGCAGCCTGATGGCTGCTCATTGGATAATTGGGAAGCTGAGGTGAGCAGAGGGTGTGCAGGGAAACAGGTGTGAAGAGGGTGTGGGTGAACCAGCCTGGAGAGAGCAGAGAAGGAGACACAGCAGCCAGAGGGAGAGAGTTTTGCTGACAAAGCAAAGTGTGGACTGAGTGAACTACAGATGAAGTTTTAGCCCAGAACTTCATTGTAGATATACTGCCATCAACCAAGTGAGCAGTGGTGGAATAGACGTCCACTCCTCGCAGCGTGTGTCCGAGCTCTCAACGGCAACTGAACTGTTTTCCCTCCGAAGACGACCAGCCGTCACCAGATAGCGCTCTGAGTTCCTCTGGCCACGTGGGACCCCAGCTGCCCCTCGTCACCACCTCCTGCATCCTGCTCCTGCCCCCAGCTCCAACTTGCACCACCTCCTGCATCCTGCTCCTGTCCCAGCTCCAACTTGTACCACCGACTCGCCTCACCACCTCTAGAAGGTATTTCTTGGAATTTGATTCCACTTGTTTGGGAGAACAAGACTGAGTTTATTTTTCCCCATGAACTCCCACTTAACTGGCAACGGGTTATTTTGCTTTGAAAGACTTTTATGCCGGCTTAGCCGAGGTTTTCATGATTGTTTGTTTATTGTTGCAATGTTTCTTTTTTTTTGTAATAAAGTAGCATCTTATTTGTTAACTTTTACTAAGATTTCTTTGTCATATTGTTGGCTGTGAATTGTTTTGAGGTGAAAGGTGAAAAAACCAAACAGTGAACTCTACTTACCATCATCGGCTGCCATTGATTGTTTCCTGGTACTCTTAATTTTCAAATCCCAAAACTAATATTATTGTTGTTTTTATGCTAACGAGTTCAGGGCCCTATTTCTATCGGCTTGCAGGCTATAGACGGGCTACATTTGGTTTTCATGATATTTCACCATATCAAAAGTCTACATACATAAACTACTTTCAATATACATATATACACCATCCTTATTGGTTTCTTTTGTGTTGTATTTCTGTAGTTGTTGCCCCAGACCTCTGCACAGTACATTCAATATGGTCAAACTACGGTAGAGTATCAGAAGGATCTGAGCCAGAACCTGTTTGGACTTGTTTAACTAAATGTTTTATATAGAATTACCAGGATAAGCCTTTGTTTACTACGACCCAAAGGAAAATCACAACAATCCATTCAAACCTACGGAGCCCCTCTGGTGACATTGGTGAAAAAAAAAATTATTGCTTAATAACGCGTGGCCACGCGTTATTAAGCAATAATTTTTTTTTCACCAATGTCACCAGAGGGGCTCCGTACAAACCTTTCAATAAAAGAAAAATATAATAATTGTGTGTGTGTGTGTGGTGCCTTGCCTGTGTCAGAGAGGTCCAGCATGCAGAAGGGGGGTCCTCGGACCACCACCTCCTGCATGATGATGGCAAAGCTGTAGACGTCAGCCGGTAGAGTCCCATGGAGTCCCGGCTGGCCCCCCCTCAGGACCTCCGGGGACGTCCACAGGAGTTCTGCAGCTCACAAAGTGACTTGGTTGACTGAGGTGATCGGAACGCTTGAGAGCCCGGTGAGAATTTGGCGCTCGGCCAGACTCACCGTCTGGGCGCGGTTCCTCGTAGGGGAACCGCTGAGACTCCAGGACTTCATTGTAGCCGTAATCCGTGAGCTTGAGGACAAACCTCCCGTCCACCACACAGTTCCGGGACTTGAGACGGGCGTGACACAGGCCGCGGTGGTGGAGGTACTTCATCCCCTGACAGGGACAACCAACCCCCTTTACTACATTCTAGTCCACTGTACTACATTCTAGTCCACATTCTAGTCCACTGTACTATGTTCTAGTCCACTGTACTACATTCTAGTCCACTGTACTACATTCTAGTCCACATTCTAGTCCACTGTACTACATTCTAGTCCACTGTACTACGTTCTAGTCCACTGTACTACATTCAAGTCCACATTCAAGTCCACTTTACTACATTCAAGTCCACTGTACTACATTCTAGTCCACTGTACTACGTTCTAGTCCACTGTACTACATTCAAGTCCACTGTACTACATTATAGTCCACATTCAAGTCCACTTTACCACATTCTAGTCCACTGTACTACATTCAAGTCAACTGTACTACATTCTAGTCCACTGTACTACATTCAAGTCCACTGTACTACATTCTAGTCCACTTTACTACATTCTAGTCCACTTTCAAGTCAACTTTACTACATTCTAGTCCACTGTACTACATTCAAGTCCACTGTACTACATTCAAGTCCACTGTACTACATTCTAGTCCACTTTACTACATTCTAGTCCACTTTCAAGTCCACTTTACTACATTCTAGTCCACTGTACTACATTCTAGTCCACTTGGTCCAAAAGCAGCAGCTCCTCTGTCAACATGGACTCTGTCTGGGTATCATCCTCCACCAGCTCCTCCATCACTCCAGTCCTCCATCAGCTCCTCCATCCACCACATCCACCCAGTCCTCCACCCAGTCCTCCATCAGCTCCACTGGCTCCCGGTTCAGTTCTGCATCCACTTCAAAATCCTCCTCTCAACATTCACAACCTCGTCGCCCCACATCTGTCTGAGCTCCTCCAGGTTTCCCTTCCCTCCCGTTCCTGCAGATCCTCTTCCTCCATCCATCCCTCCTTCCCCTCCACCCGTCTTACTACCTGGGGAGCAGAGCTTCCAGTTGCTCCGTCACCTCCTCTCTGACTGAGAACCCTCAACTCATTCCCCCACTTCAAATGTCAACTCAGAACTGCCTATAGTCTGTTCTCTGTTCTCTCTGATGTCTATTTCCCTGGTTCTTCTGAGGTTTCCACTGTTTTTAATGCACCGTTGTAAATGTATGATTGCAAGTGTCCTTGAGTGCCGGGAAAGGCGCCATCAAATACAATTTGACATGATCATTATGGCATTAAACTCTGCAAAACGTGTCACGGTTGCCTTTGCTTGTTCACCTTAATGAGGTCGAGCAGCAGCGACGACTTGAACATCCAGTCGAGTTTGACGTCTTCGTTGAGCAGCAGGTCCTCCAGGCTGCCCCGCGAGCAAAACTCCGTGACAATGGCGAACACGCCGCAGTCATGGAAGAAGCCCAGGAAGGGGTTAACGTTCTCATGGCGCACGTCCTTCATCTGCAGGAAAGAAACGCCTTCATCAGCAATAAGTTCGAATCAACCAGGAACAAGTTGTGTGTGAAGTTCCACAAGAAGAGACATCAGTTGTGCTTCTCAACCGCCACTTGTTTGTTTCTTTATCAATAAAACTGACTGGAAGAAATCCGTCTATGTTCGTACAGATCCTACAAATATTCGAGATTCCATTTTGATACTTTTGGAAAACTCACCGAAGGAGAGAACAAACGACGGATCACGTTGGGCCAATGAAACGTCCTCAGTGTTCAACGAACTACGGAAGTTTAGGAACGTTTCAGTGTGTCTGCTTTCTCTCGCTCGGCGGTCTGCAACTGAACGAGCCACCAGAGTCTCCATACATTTTGTATGTTGTTGCAATTTTTTTATCTTTAAAAAAAAAAAGTATGTCTGATGTTTAATAATTACAATTGAGAACCTCAGACATGATTCTTTGTTGTGGGGTATTTTCTTTTTTCAAACCATTGTAGTTGTAGTAGTACTGAGTACTTCTTAATTTGAGGCTACATTTCTCATTTTTTTCATCTGTTTTAGCTATTTTAGAAGTTTAACTTTTTCGTTTTAGTCATTTTTACTTATTTTAAATATATTGACTCTTTGAGGATTTAGAAATTGAAAATTGGTTTGTTTTTCCTTTTTTCATACTGATTGGAGGCTTTTTAGCATTTCTTACCCTCCATTTTCAACCGTTTTAGCTTTTTCAACTTATTTTTGTTGTTGCAATTTTAGCTAATTTAGTAAGAGTTGATAAGAGTCTTTTAAAAAAAAAAGTGCAATGTGCAAATAAAATAAATGTGCAAATGTTAAAGTAACTTCATCGCTAACCTCTGATGGAAGCTGGACCTGCTATTGGGTTAAAATGTTGAGTGACAGGACCATCAGCCAATCAGAGGTTGATGTGTTATTGAAGGACCTCCTCAGGACCAGCAGAGTTTCTAGTGCTGGTCTGGGTGTGGTCATTGAAATGAGCTTGACTGATTGGCTCATGGGCTCATGGGCAGGAGGTGATGACTGTTATTATCTGCTCCTCTGGAGTGATGGAGGCTGATTGAACATGAAGGTCATGAGACATAGAGGACCTGCTTCAGGTGAGTAGAAGAAGAAGAAGACGACAGCAGAAGTGATGAGCTGAACTCAGACCAACAAAGGCTTCGTCAGCATTTTACAGCAGGAGGATTTAATCTACAAGTGATGGTGATGCTAGTTTGTTTTGTTTTTTACTTTCTCTGGATTAGATTGGTGCTGCCGTTGGCATTTGGTGCAGTTTTTGGTTGTAAAGTGGTGTTTCTCATACAACCGTGCACACAGGCAGACAAGCAGGAGATGTGATGGTGAAGCTGCACAGTCTTGATGTGTTGTTGTTGTTGATCAGCTGTCATGTTGGTGTGGATTCAGTTCAGATTGTGTTCTTACTGCAGGACATAATGTGTGGCTGCAGGGCTGGGGGGTGGGGTTTAACTGCAGGCCCTGAGTGGGGGGGGTGGGGGGGGTTAACTGCAGGTAATAGTGTATAATCCTCTTTCCCTTGTGTGTCTGTGCCAGAATGTCTCAGCCTTGAATTTCGTCAGAAACTGACCTCACTTTGCTCCAAGACAGGCAGAAGATGACCTTAGAGACTAATGTAGTAATCTCTGTTGTTACATACAAGTATGGCCCTAGAAGTTGTTGAAATTGATCAAGCCCAGCCTGGCCTGGCTGGTCATTAATATCTAAAGATAAGCCTCGGGGGGTTTGTGAAAGGCCGGTGACATGCGACGGGGTTTCAGTACAGCTCTTTGATTGTGTGAAGAACTGGTAAGACAACAGCCCCACCTCAAACATCCCCCACCTTAAACAAAGAGCCCCCCTCAAAGTGAAACCGAGTAGGAGGAGGCTCAGTCGGGAGACTATGAAACACGCAGCATTTTCTTGTGCTCGCTCTCTCTCCTTCTGACTTTGTCGCTCTCTGTTGACGTGGCTCTGAAGCAGAATCCTTTCGGGGTAGACGGCTTCAAAACCCAGGAATATTCTTGTATAGGCCGGTACCTTTTCTGTCTTTTGTAATAAACTCCTGTGTTAATCCATTCTCAAGGTTTGGAGGTTTATAACTCACTGTGTATCCTTTTCTCTCTTCTCGGGGAGAAAGATTGTCACTCCCTGTCTGTGCGGATTCGAAGGACCCAGACTTAGACAAAGTACTACAACCTGGTGAAGTGATGCCGCCTCATATGGTTAATGTTGAAGCTGGACCAGAGTTTCTCACCAGCTCGAACACTGTGCTGGTTTTGGGGTTGATGGTCCTAAACGTTCCATCAGGAAGTCTCTTCAGCCAGGCCCAGTCCCCCTGCCCGGGACAAGCACAGGACACGTCTCAGTTAGGATTGGAAGGTATTATGCTTAACGTCTGCTACTATAAATATACTACATCCCTGGTGGTTTTCCTTATACGACACAAATGTGGATCTTCCCCTGGAGGAAGTTGGTGACCCACATTGGACACCGTGTCCACAGTGGATCTCTGACTGACCTCCAGAATGACGATGTTGGAGTTTTCGTAGGTGGCTGGGGACTGAGTGGAGGCGGAGGCGGCGCTGCGCTCAGACACGCTCCTCAGGCCGCCGGCCCTGCTGTCGTCCACACTCAGCTTCTGGAGGGACGGCAACACCGTGACTACATCGCCACGGCAACGCTTGTGCTTCTGTCCGTGTGTGTGTGTGTGTGTGTGTGTGTGTCTGTGTGTGTGTGTGTTGATAAGTACATTTGTACTTTATATTAAATATTAGCACTTGGTGTAATGGGAATTAACATTTTGCAAGTTATCGTTGATTCATGCATGTTTGTGTTGTTTGCATTCAGTTTTCAATTCAGTTCAATTCTCTGATATGTCACATGTCGCAGTGACATAATTGTCATGCGGATCAAAGGTTGGGGGGGGGGGGGGGGGGGGGGGGGGGCTGACCTTGTTGCTTAGTGACGGGTTTATAAACGTGACATCAGCCAGAGTGAGGAGGATCTTGTTGGGACCTCTGAGCAGCCGAATCTGATGGATCCGTCGCCTGGAGCCAGTCGACATTCAAATGAACTGATCATTTTAGATTTAGATTTACATTATGTAAAATTGATTTTAAAACCCATCCGGACGGCTTTTTACCTGATGCAGTAAATGAGAGTCAGGGCAAACAGTGATGCAGCGATGGCTCCGAGGAACATGCTGATGGTGGAGAACAGATCCACACCTCAACAGGAACAGTTCAAGAAATCATGTTATTATAATAATAATAATAATAATAACATTAAATTGTATTTGTATTTGTATAGCACTTGTCAAGAAACTGAAAGACACTTTGCATAATCATAAAATTAACAAACATAAAATCGAAGAACATCATAAAAACTGTCATAAAAACCTACAATGAAAGAACTAGATTTGTGCTAAACATTAAAAGCAGTTCCAAACAGGCGGGTCTGGATAGGAGACAGATTATAATGGAAAATAGTTTGTAAAATAAAAACAAGCCTTGCCGCAAAGTTGCATGAAAACAGCTTAAAAAAATTTATAAATATAATCGCAAAAGTGCAGCGATCCTTAGGATTGATAAATCTAAATTTTAAAAAAGTTTGAAGAGCTATGTTTAGTTGATGAGTTAAAAATGAGGAAAACAAAATAAAATTAATTAAATTGTTCAAAAAAAATTCAGTTTCTTGTGTTTTAATTAAATTTAATTGGAAGGAGCAAAAAACAGCAGGATCATTTCTAATGTCTGTATTTTTAGGATGAAAGTTCTGTCTTTGTTGTTAAGTTTTTCCCAATAAAGAAAAGCAACCAAAAAAAAAAGTACAAAAAACAGTTTAAGCAGTCTAATATAAGAAGTTTAAATTTGTGTATGAAAAAGACATTTTTGAGCTGCAAATATTTTCTACTGACCATTTTTTAATATTTTTACACCAGAGAACCTTAAAAGATACATAAATCAAGTTTGGAATACTCCACGTTTCCTGCTATATATAATGGGTTGATGTTATATATATATATTCCTCACCCCCTGAGCAGATGATTCCAGGAGTGAACCAGCAGGAGTTGTCCTTCCTCGGCCCATGACCTCCGGGGAAGTGGATGTCCCGCCCCAGGAAGTGAACCATCCCCACCTCCATGTCCACCCTGACAACAATCACTCACTTCAGAGGTTCATTTTCTACACTGGTCTGTGGTACGTATTGATTTGCTGGTCTGGTGCAGCTCATCCTGTACCTGTACGTCGGCCTCAGCGTCAAAGACGATCCGTCTGTGTCCAGGACAATATAATCCAACATGGCCGCTCCAAAACTGTCTGTCTTGACTTGGTGACTGAATCCCTGAGGAGGAAACAGGCTGCACCTTTTCATTTGCTCGTCCTCATTTCTTGTACACACTAATATTCATTAAATAATATCTTTCAAATCCAAGTAAAGCCGAGCTGTGAACTCTGGAATGTATCGAAAGTGAAAATTGTACTATTTTTTTATTTTAATAGTGTCCCACACTGATTGTCCAAAACGGTCTAATGCAAGCGAATAACCACTGAAGTAAAACGACAAAACCCACCAGAATAGCTGGAGTTACCAAACAAATGACAAGATAACTTAAACGACTCTTATAATAATAATAATAATAATAATAATAATGTAAAATGGTTAAATGAAAATGATTAAAATTGCTAGTATATTGCTTGTGTTTTCTTCAGGAAAAGAAAAAATTAAAAAAGGAAAATAATGAAAAAGAAACAGACAAAGAGGGAAAGTAGGAAAAGGAGGAAATAATTAGTAGTCCAGCTAAAACTGTTCTAGCCACGAGGAAACAGCTCCTTTAGTATAAACAGCTAAAGCAGCTCAAATAACCAAGATGAAAAAAATCTCAAAAAATGGCTACAAGGGCTAAAATGTAATCAAATATATGTAAACTGTACCTATGACACTTCCAGAACACAACCAAAATGTTTCTCTTTATAGCAACGTACAGAGTGGAGCGGTCGGTTTATACGTCACATTATCAGAGTAGTTTTTTATATTTCCAAAGTGGTTTTGAGAGATTGAGCAGATTAGCGCAATGCTAAGTGCTGCTCGGTGGATCGTTTAGTTTTTGTGTGAGACTCCTCCTAAAACCTACAACGTCTTAATGTTACGGATGTCTTTAAGAGGCTCAACAGCCGACTCAGGACTTTATTTGCTCTTTCTAAAATCAAACACTAGCTAGATGCTTTTACTTTGAAAATGTTTTTTATAGGTTTGCCCTTCCTATAATAGTCTACCTGCTAGACTGACACAACACATTGTTGTTTTAATAAAATGAACAGATTTAAAATGATTGCACTATTTAGGTCCTCTATTGTTCTTTGAATTCTGTCAAGAAACATGTCCCTCATGTCATAGTGGATCTCCATCCAGACCTGGAAGTCCAGGTTGTGAGTGCGTCTTGCCAGGTTTCCTCCAGACATCCAGTCCCCAGAGTCCTGGACCCGCCGCACGGCGTGCGCCATGAACAGCACCGAGTTGTAGATGGTGCCAAACAGAGGAGAAACCTGCAGCACACAGAGAACTCAGGTTCCATCAACCCAGCCTCAGAGCAGCCGGACTCCTCGGTCCTCACCTGCTGGGGTTCCAGCGTCCCGGCCACCTCGCCGGCCTCCACGGCCTCCTGGTAGGCGTCGTAGAAAGACGCCTCGGGGGAGTCGACGGTGACGGTGAGGACGGCGTCGTAGGCCCGCTGCAGCTTCTTGTTGCTCCCGAAGGCCGTGTGGGTGACGTTGCGGTAGGGCAGGCTGTAGAGCAGCGTGTCGTAAGGCAGGAACGCCAGCGAGCCGTCCGTCATCTTCATGTCGTAGGCCGTCTCCAGGAGGAGCCTCTGGGCGTCGCCGCCCAGCAGCGCCGAGTGCATGCAGAGGATCACCGCTGCAGGACGAGCAACAAACCATGAGCTCTTCACAAATACTACTGGAGTCTGTAGATCTGCATCTGTTCAACCTTCTAAATCATCTGTGTGCGTATCTGGACTTGGAGTGGGCGGGGCCTAAACCGGCAGTGGGCGTGGTTCGAGTGAGACTGGGCGGGGCTTAAATTAGTACATTCAAGTCTGAAATTGATGTGGATTGATCGGAAGTTGCTTTGTTTTATTGTTTATTTGAAAACTATTTACAGAACAGCCTCAGAATAGAGATTGAGTGTTTCATATGTAAAAAACAACAACTATATACTATATAAAGTATACAAAGCTTAATTTGAGACATTTATAATACATTCATTTTTATGAACAGCCATATACAATAAATATATTAATATAGGCTACTTTGTGGTTTCAGCTATATGTGTGTAAGTGGTATGTAAGACTTTATTTTGTAATGGCCTGTGTGAACCTGGTGATTCATGTAAACATCCAGTGGTGGCAAATAGGGAAATCACAAGTTTTACTCGTATTATGCTCGTACTCATCAAAAATGCTTTATCAGTAGTCAGCGTCTCCGTCTAGCGCATGGTTCTACAACTTTAATCACCTAAAAAGCTGTTTTCCACAAATAACATTAGTCTGGAGCCTCAGAATATGTAAATGCTCATCTTAAAACATCGCTATGCAATGAGAACTTTAGGTTGCATTCATAAAGTGTCCTCGGTACAATTTTGGCATATTTCATTTTTAGCTCTTGTAGTTATTTTGAGAGATTTTTCATCCATTTTTACAAGGATTTTACCACTTTATCAATTTGAAGTATCTTGGTTATTTTAGCCGCTTTAGCGATTTAACTTTTCAGAGCTGCTGCGTGTTTTCTTGTGGTGACAGCAGTTTGAGCGACGTTACTACTTTTTTCATTCTATTGCCCTTCCTTCGTAATTCCCTTTTTCCTTATTTTCCCCTCTTTCTGTCTTTTCCTTTTCATCTCCCTATTTAAATTTTTTGTTTTCCTCAATCAATTTTAATAATTTTTGTTTAACCATTTTTAATATATTTTATCATTGTATGGGGAAAAATTCCCGCTATTTAATTCATTTTTGGAGGGGGAAATTCAGCCTGGGGATTAAACCGTTTTTTAAAAATCTGTGTGGTATGCAAATAAAATCTATTTTCTTAAGAGGACACAACACAACACCTCGACCCGAGCTGAGATATCAGTGATGTGTCTATGAAGGATTGAGACCTCGTTGCTATCAAACCGTGTTGTCATGGTGACAAAATGCAACAGCTGAAGGAGTTTTATGGACATTTCATGTATTTTGCATCAGAATGCCATTAAAGTTGGTTTTACGCTGAGATTGTAGTCATTTTCCTTTGCAGTTGTTTGTTTTGGTAAAAATCCAGACATCTTCATCACTCTGCACCACAACAAAGAAAAACCTTAAAGTTTACATTTAAAAGTTATTCTGGCCTTGCTTTACCGTTTCTGTATGTGACCCCTGAACTAAGCTGTTTTTGACACCCCTCCTATAGATGGAGGATGATCTCGACTTTAATGCTTCTTGAACTAAATGACCAACAACTGATGACAATTTGAAGTTGTAGCAGCATGAAGCCATTAGCTGACAGGTATTATGAAGCTTATGGACACTGGTTGGTTCACACTGTTGATATGAAGTTCAAGATTGGCAAAGAAAAACCCTAAAAGCTTTGATTCAAACTGAGCAGTAACATCCTTCAGGTGACTCTTCCCCGACCTCGTATCTCTCTCATCTTGCGGAGTTTGGCCAGAGTCCTTCTGATACCGTGAGGTGTGTTCTCCATGAAACTGACCAGTCTGACAGGAAACCCGTGGCTCCTGAGGGAGTCCGCCACCTAGAAGACACAAACACATGCATCAAAACACAAAGGCTCTTTCTTCAATTCTTTGTTCTTTATTCAGGTTCAAAGGGTTGGTTTTCTGTTATCTCTGGCACAAAATGACTACAGCAGAGGGTTTCTGGACCAATCAATCCATCCATCCATCCATCCATCCGGCTCTGGAGCCAATCCCAGTGTATTATGCTGGAGTCCAGGATAACGCCTGGATAAGTGGCCTGTCACAGTGTTTCTGTATCTCAATGTATACATTCTGCATTTTATTGTATTTTATTCAAGGCGTGAAAGTGTCTTCATGTGACTTGAGACTTGACTGTCTAAACTCAAAACTCTACTGCCTCGACTATGGACTCGACTCAGAACTCGACTTGGGACTCAACTGTTGAAACTCAAATTCGACTCATGACTTGACAGTTTGGACTCGGGACTCGCCTCAGGACTCGACTAACTAAACTCTGGACTCGACTTGGGACTCGACTCGAGCACAAAGACTTGGACCTTGACTTGGTCCTACCTCTGCAAATCAACTCAACCAGCAAACCTCCTCATCTAAACTTGGTGCTTAAGTGAAGAGAAGTCGAACCCTGGTGGCCGTGTCCACCCAGATGTCCTCCGAGGACGAGATGACGGCACAGTGAGCCCAGTGGAAGTAGCTCATCACACTGGCTAGTACCCAGGTCGGCCTCGCCGTGGAGCGGGCAAATGTTGGGTGGTTCCGAACGTCGTCCAACTCGTAGCCGACGCATCCCCACGGAAACAGAGCCTGGAGCAACAAAGCGAGGGTAAAAAGTGGGACAAGGTATAGAGGAAACGTGTGTCTCTGTCCTCAGGACACCGGCTCACTTTGTTCCAGCCTTTGCTCAACATGGACGCAGCGTCACAGTATCCGGGGTTGGCCGGTCCGATGAACCCTGAGGCTTTAGTGTGGAAACTTAGAAAGGCCTCCAGTGCCTGGGAAGTCTGACACGGCTCCTGAGGAAGAACCACGACAATCTGTTAGTGCAGGAAGCAAGGCAGCGGAAAGGAAATGCTCCAATTAGCGCTTCATCAAATTATCCAATCTTTATGAAGTCCAATAAATTAGAATCAAGCAAAATCAAGTTAAAATTGCATGAAATAAATGTGCTTCTATATCACTGTAAGACTTGTTTTGGTTTCAGTTATTTTGCCTGGTGCTGCCACAAAATGATTTAAAACCAAATTACTCTAAATCATTTAAAGCTCTTTATGATCAACTGATTCAAACTGATTAAATTAAATTAAATTTAATTTAATTTAATTTAATTTAATTTAATTTAATTTAATTTAATTTAATTTAATTTAATTTAATTTAATTTAATTTAATTTAATTTAATTTAATTTAATTTAATTTAATCCTTCAAAGGATTCTTCCTGTAAAAATAGGAGTTTCATGTGGAATCATTAGGTTTTCTCTGTAAAAGTGTTCAGATGTATTCGGTGCTATATTAATAAAGTTGAATTGAATTAAATATAAAAAACATTTTTTAATTAAAATTACATGTATTAAAATGTCATTAAATAGAATATATTACAATTAAAAAACAAAAACACATAATACAGCTAAAAAATAAATACATACATATTAAATAAAATATATTAAAATATTGTTTTTAAAACATATAATGATAATAATAATATATAAAAATATATAGCTCAATAAAATGTTGTGGTAATTACCCCAAATGCTTCACAGCATCTTTTAAAGTGAAGATTCAATAAATGGATTTCAGTCAGTTTCGTTCCTTCAATGCCTCCGTCTGGCAGGAGGCTCTGTTAGAACCTGATTCTCAGTCTGAAGTCTCATTCCTTGAATTCTGGATGGCTACGCCAACATTTTCAAATATAGTTACAAAAAGACGATGACATGTTATGGAAAATCTTAAGGCCTCTTGAGATTTCTGACTAATTCAATAGAGAAACGTCTTCATATTATGTTGACTGAAGTATTGACAGCTGGCCTCAGGCCTCCTTGGTCATTTCTCTGCTCAGCCTATCATGGCCTGTTGTCGTTCTTGTGAACGATCAGCTGACGCCTCCGACTCCAGAAGACTAGATGTTGTGTATCATCCTGTTGATGAGCTGAGACGAGGTTCAGGGGGACAGAGGACGGGGACTCTGCGTCTTCCTCATGTGGAGCTTCTGCTGCATCTGTTTAATAAACAACTCTCTACGTCCAAGTTACTGTGATGATCGTTCATCTTCCTGAAAGCGCACATCACCAGGGAACTCCCACTTGTCCACAGCAGCAGGAATCAGTGCCTGCGCTGGTGGGAATGGGAATGGGAACGGGAATGGGAACGGGAGGAAAACTTCAAGGACTGCAGACGGAGGTCAGTGGGCACGGACCTGCAGCACGGTGTAGTCAAACGTGGCGGCACGGCCCAGCGACGGCTCCCTGTTGATGCGGTTGACGGCGAGCTGCGCCGCCACGCTGGGCAGAGCCTTGGCGAAGAGGGGGTCGCAGCCCCACGGGCCCACCACCCCCACCCGGAACCACACCGCCTGGGCCGGGCACGCCAGGAAGCAGAGGGAGGACAGGAGGACCGGGAGCAACGGCGGGAGGCCTGGAAGAGACAGAACGTCGGGGGAAGATGGCGGACGGCGGGGCGAAGGAGCGCAGGAGGAGCGGGAGGGATGAGCGGGGGAGGCGGAGGACGGGTGGGTGTCAGAGCAGGGTTGTGACGTCTGCCTCCATGTTGGCGACGGGACGGTGGCGGCGCCACGCTCAGCTGGCATTCTAGGACGGAGTGTGTCCAGAGGTCACAGGTCGGAGGGGGACGGTGGTCGGAGGGCGGTCCCGTCCTGAAACCACAAAGAAGCTTGACTTTCTTCCACTTTTATATCGACTCTCTTCATTTTCATGTGAAGCTTCAGCAGCTGGAGAGGAGTTGCCGTGGTTACACACAGTCATTATCATATTCAAGGCTTTATTGATTCCCACCTGCACCTGAAGACAATAAGTATTACTGTGTTCTGCTGGTACTTTGTACTTTTTTCTTTAGATTGTTTTTTCCCTGAAAGTGGTCTGAAATGACCAGTGTTGGGCACATGACTTGAAAAAAGTAATTAGTTATCGTTACAAGTTACTTTTCCCAAAAAGTAATTGAGTTAGTAACTCAGCTACTGCACCTTAAAAGTAACTAGTTACCCGACAAAGTAGCGACAATGCAAAAATTGATTAAGACGGCAAAACATGTGTTTCTTCCTCAAACTTAAAAACGAAGAGCAAACATGTATTTTAAAATTGACACTAAACCAGAAAGAGTCGTGGAATCCAGGAAGAGCTGCAAAACATTCCAGATTTATTTTTCCATATC
Source organism: Blennius ocellaris (assembly GCF_963422515.1). NCBI lineage: Eukaryota > Metazoa > Chordata > Actinopteri > Blenniiformes > Blenniidae > Blennius > Blennius ocellaris. Next base: position 3,410,662 of record NC_137672.1, read on the forward strand.
AAGCAATTTTAAAAATATGCATATCAAAATAGTAGCAATCAAAAAATGTAAACTATGCAAATACGTTAACTGATATTTAGCGGCAACAAGAACACACATTGTAAACCACAGTAATAACAACAAGTGTCCAACTCTGCACACAATGAACTTCAGCAGCAACAAAATAAAGAAGTGAGGAACAGTGTCACAGTAAACACACTCTAGTTCTGAACCACTGCTCGTCACGCTCGCTGACTTTCTCTTTCCAGACAAAACGATTTGGCCCAGACTCAAAAGTCTCTTACTTCTTACTCTAAGTACTCAAATAAAAAAGTAATGTACTTGAGTACTTTTAGTTACTTTGGGATTACTTCATCAGCAAACATGAAAAATAAAGACAAGAAAGAATAGAATGTGTCGTCTGCTCAGTGTGTCGACACGTCTTATACACGATTTTTCTTTGAAAGACTCAAAACCGCAATACAAATAAAGCTTTTAATTTGTATTCAGGAAAATGTGCCCATCTTTTCCAAAACTCTCTCTCTCTCTCTCTCTCTCTCTCTCTCTCTCTCTCTCTCTCTCTCTCTCTCTCTCTCTCTCTCTCTCTCTGTCATCCCGTTTTCCAGTTATTTCACGTGTCGCCCCAATTAACCCCCAAAACATGAGATCCTCTAGGTATTGAGAAAGTCTTCCTCCCATCAGCACCAGTACTGGTATTGGCAGGTTACTGACAGGTTATGAGCTAATAAAACTAGTTGGTATTGGCAGGTTACTGACAGGTTATAAGCTAATAAAACTAGTTGGTATTGGCAGGTTACTGGCAGGTTATGAGCTAATAAAACTAGTTGGTATTGGCAGGTTACTGGCAGGTTATGAGCTAATAAAACTAGTTGGTATTGGCAGGTTACTGGCAGGTTATAAGCTAATAAAACTAGTTGGTATTGGCAGGTTACTGGCAGGTTATGAGCTAATAAAACTAGTTGGTATTGGCAGGTTACTGGCAGGTTATAAGCTAATAAAACTAGTTGGTATTGGCAGGTTACTGGCAGGTTATGAGCTAATAAAACTAGTTGGTATTGGCAGGTTACTGGCAGGTTATGAGCTAATAAAACTAGTTGGTATTGGCAGGTTACTGGCAGGTTATAAGCTAATAAAACTAGTTGGTATTGGCAGGTTACTGACAGGTTATGAGCTAATAAAACTAGTTGGTATTGGCAGGTTACTGGCAGGTTATAAGCTAATAAAACTAGTTGGTATTGGCAGGTTACTGGCAGGTTATGAGCTAATAAAACTAGTTGGTATTGGCAGGTTACTGGCAGGTTATAAGCTAATAAAACTAGTTGGTATTGGCAGGTTACTGGCAGGTTATGAGCTAATAAAACTAGTTGGTATTGGCAGGTTACTGGCAGGTTATGAGCTAATAAAACTAGTTGGTATTGGCAGGTTACTGGCAGGTTATAAGCTAATAAAACTAGTTGGTATTGGCAGGTTACTGACAGGTTATGAGCTAATAAAACTAGTTGGTATTGGCAGGTTACTGACAGGTTATGAGCTAATAAAACTAGTTGGTATTGGCAGGTTACTGACAGGTTATGAGCTAATAAAACTAGTTGGTATTGGCAGGTTACTGGCAGGTTATGAGCTAATAAAACTAGTTGGTATTGGCAGGTTACTGACAGGTTATGAGCTAATAAAACTAGTTGGTATTGGCAGGTTATGAGCTAATAAAACTAGTTGGTATTGGCAGGTTACTGACAGGTTATGAGCTAATAAAACTAGTTGGTATTGGCAGGTTACTGACAGGTTATGAGCTAATAAAACTAGTTGGTATTGGCAGGTTACTGGCAGGTTATGAGCTAATAAAACTAGTTGGTATTGGCAGGTTACTGACAGGTTATGAGCTAATAAAACTAGTTGGTATTGGCAGGTTACTGGCAGGTTATAAGCTAATAAAACTAGTTGGTATTGGCAGGTTACTGGCAGGTTATGAGCTAATAAAACTAGTTGGTATTGGCAGGTTACTGGCAGGTTATGAGCTAATAAAACTAGTTGGTATTGGCAGGTTACTGGCAGGTTATAAGCTAATAAAACTAGTTGGTATTGGCAGGTTACTGACAGGTTATGAGCTAATAAAACTAGTTGGTATTGGCAGGTTACTGACAGGTTATGAGCTAATAAAACTAGTTGGTATTGGCAGGTTACTGACAGGTTATGAGCTAATAAAACTAGTTGGTATTGGCAGGTTACTGACAGGTTATGAGCTAATAAAACTAGTTGGTATTGGCAGGTTACTGACAGGTTATGAGCTAATAAAACTAGTTGGTATTGGCAGGTTACTGGCAGGTTATGAGCTAATAAAACTAGTTGGTATTGGCAGGTTACTGGCAGGTTATGAGCTAATAAAACTAGTTGGTATTGGCAGGTTACTGGCAGGTTATGAGCTAATAAAACTAGTTGGTATTGGCAGGTTACTGACAGGTTATGAGCTAATAAAACTAGTTGGTATTGGCAGGTTACTGACAGGTTATGAGCTAATAAAACTAGTTGGTATTGGCAGGTTACTGGCAGGTTATGAGCTAATAAAACTAGTTGGTATTGGCAGGTTACTGGCAGGTTATGAGCTAATAAAACTAGTTGGTATTGGCAGGTTACTGGCAGGTTATGAGCTAATAAAACTAGTTGGTATTGGCAGGTTACTGACAGGTTATGAGCTAATAAAACTAGTTGGTATTGGCAGGTTACTGGCAGGTTATGAGCTAATAAAACTAGTTGGTATTGGCAGGTTACTGGCAGGTTATAAGCTAATAAAACTAGTTGGTATTGGCAGGTTACTGGCAGGTTATGAGCTAATAAAACTAGTTGGTATTGGCAGGTTACTGGCAGGTTATGAGCTAATAAAACTAGTTGGTATTGGCAGGTTACTGGCAGGTTATAAGCTAATAAAACTAGTTGGTATTGGCAGGTTACTGGCAGGTTATGAGCTAATAAAACTAGTTGGTATTGGCAGGTTACTGGCAGGTTATGAGCTAATAAAACTAGTTGGTATTGGCAGGTTACTGACAGGTTATGAGCTAATAAAACTAGTTGGTATTGGCAGGTTACTGGCAGGTTATAAGCTAATAAAACTAGTTGGTATTGGCAGGTTACTGGCAGGTTATGAGCTAATAAAACTAGTTGGTATTGGCAGGTTACTGGCAGGTTATAAGCTAATAAAACTAGTTGGTATTGGCAGGTTACTGGCAGGTTATGAGCTAATAAAACTAGTTGGTATTGGCAGGTTACTGGCAGGTTATAAGCTAATAAAACTAGTTGGTATTGGCAGGTTACTGGCAGGTTATGAGCTAATAAAACTAGTTGGTATTGGCAGGTTACTGGCAGGTTATGAGCTAATAAAACTAGTTGGTATTGGCAGGTTACTGGCAGGTTATGAGCTAATAAAACTAGTTGGTATTGGCAGGTTACTGACAGGTTATGAGCTAATAAAACTAGTTGGTATTGGCAGGTTACTGACAGGTTATGAGCTAATAAAACTAGTTGGTATTGGCAGGTTACTGGCAGGTTATGAGCTAATAAAACTAGTTGGTATTGGCAGGTTACTGACAGGTTATGAGCTAATAAAACTAGTTGGTATTGGCAGGTTACTGGCAGGTTATGAGCTAATAATACTAGTTGGTATTGGCAGGTTACTGGCAGGTTATGAGCTAATAAAACTAGTTGGTATTGGCAGGTTACTGGCAGGTTATGAGCTAATAAAACTAGTTGGTATTGGCAGGTTACTGACAGGTTATGAGCTAATAAAACTAGTTGGTATTGGCAGGTTACTGGCAGGTTATGAGCTAATAAAACTAGTTGGTATTGGCAGGTTACTGGCAGGTTATGAGCTAATAAAACTAGTTGGTATTGGCAGGTTGCTGGCAGGTTATGAGCTAATAAAACTAGTTGGTATTGGCAGGTTACTGGCAGGTTATGAGCTAATAAAACTAGTTGGTATTGGCAGGTTACTGACAGGTTATGAGCTATTAAAACTAGTTGGTATTGGCAGGTTACTGGCAGGTTATGAGCTAATGAAACTAGTTGGTATTGGCAGGTTACTGGCAGGTTATGAGCTAATAAAACTAGTTGGTGTTGGCAGGTTACTGGCAGGTTATGAGCTAATAAAACTAGTTGGTATTGGCAGGTTACTGGCAGGTTGTGAGCTAATGAAACTAGTTGGTATTGGCAGGTTACTGGCAGGTTGTGAGCTAATGAAACTAGTTGGTATTGGCAGGTTACTGGCAGGTTATGAGCTAATAAAACTAGTTGGTGTTGGCAGGTTACTGGCAGGTTATGAGCTAATAAAACTAGTTGGTATTGGCAGGTTACTGGCAGGTTGTGAGCTAATGAAACTAGTTGGTATTGGCAGGTTACTGGCAGGTTATGAGCTAATAAAACTAGTTGGTATTGGCAGGTTACTGGCAGGTTATGAGCTAATAAAACTAGTTGGTATTGGCAGGTTACTGACAGGTTATGAGCGAATAAAACTAGTTGGTATTGGCAGGTTACTGACAGGTTATGAGCTAATAAAACTAGTTGGTATTGGCAGGTTACTGGCAGGTTATGAGCTAATAAAACTAGTTGGTATTGGCAGGTTACTGGCAGGTTATAAGCTAATAAAACTAGTTGGTATTGGCAGGTTACTGACAGGTTATGAGCTAATAAAACTAGTTGGTATTGGCAGGTTACTGACAGGTTATGAGCTAATAAAACTAGTTGGTATTGGCAGGTTACTGACAGGTTATGAGCTAATAAAACTAGTTGGTATTGGCAGGTTACTGACAGGTTATGAGCTAATAAAACTAGTTGGTATTGGCAGGTTACTGACAGGTTATGAGCTAATAAAACTAGTTGGTATTGGCAGGTTACTGGCAGGTTATGAGCTAATAAAACTAGTTGGTATTGGCAGGTTACTGGCAGGTTATGAGCTAATAAAACTAGTTGGTATTGGCAGGTTACTGGCAGGTTATGAGCTAATAAAACTAGTTGGTATTGGCAGGTTACTGACAGGTTATGAGCTAATAAAACTAGTTGGTATTGGCAGGTTACTGACAGGTTATGAGCTAATAAAACTAGTTGGTATTGGCAGGTTACTGGCAGGTTATGAGCTAATAAAACTAGTTGGTATTGGCAGGTTACTGGCAGGTTATGAGCTAATAAAACTAGTTGGTATTGGCAGGTTACTGGCAGGTTATGAGCTAATAAAACTAGTTGGTATTGGCAGGTTACTGACAGGTTATGAGCTAATAAAACTAGTTGGTATTGGCAGGTTACTGGCAGGTTATGAGCTAATAAAACTAGTTGGTATTGGCAGGTTACTGGCAGGTTATAAGCTAATAAAACTAGTTGGTATTGGCAGGTTACTGGCAGGTTATGAGCTAATAAAACTAGTTGGTATTGGCAGGTTACTGGCAGGTTATGAGCTAATAAAACTAGTTGGTATTGGCAGGTTACTGGCAGGTTATAAGCTAATAAAACTAGTTGGTATTGGCAGGTTACTGGCAGGTTATGAGCTAATAAAACTAGTTGGTATTGGCAGGTTACTGGCAGGTTATGAGCTAATAAAACTAGTTGGTATTGGCAGGTTACTGACAGGTTATGAGCTAATAAAACTAGTTGGTATTGGCAGGTTACTGGCAGGTTATAAGCTAATAAAACTAGTTGGTATTGGCAGGTTACTGGCAGGTTATGAGCTAATAAAACTAGTTGGTATTGGCAGGTTACTGGCAGGTTATAAGCTAATAAAACTAGTTGGTATTGGCAGGTTACTGGCAGGTTATGAGCTAATAAAACTAGTTGGTATTGGCAGGTTACTGGCAGGTTATAAGCTAATAAAACTAGTTGGTATTGGCAGGTTACTGGCAGGTTATGAGCTAATAAAACTAGTTGGTATTGGCAGGTTACTGGCAGGTTATGAGCTAATAAAACTAGTTGGTATTGGCAGGTTACTGGCAGGTTATGAGCTAATAAAACTAGTTGGTATTGGCAGGTTACTGACAGGTTATGAGCTAATAAAACTAGTTGGTATTGGCAGGTTACTGACAGGTTATGAGCTAATAAAACTAGTTGGTATTGGCAGGTTACTGGCAGGTTATGAGCTAATAAAACTAGTTGGTATTGGCAGGTTACTGACAGGTTATGAGCTAATAAAACTAGTTGGTATTGGCAGGTTACTGGCAGGTTATGAGCTAATAATACTAGTTGGTATTGGCAGGTTACTGGCAGGTTATGAGCTAATAAAACTAGTTGGTATTGGCAGGTTACTGGCAGGTTATGAGCTAATAAAACTAGTTGGTATTGGCAGGTTACTGACAGGTTATGAGCTAATAAAACTAGTTGGTATTGGCAGGTTACTGGCAGGTTATGAGCTAATAAAACTAGTTGGTATTGGCAGGTTACTGGCAGGTTATGAGCTAATAAAACTAGTTGGTATTGGCAGGTTGCTGGCAGGTTATGAGCTAATAAAACTAGTTGGTATTGGCAGGTTACTGGCAGGTTATGAGCTAATAAAACTAGTTGGTATTGGCAGGTTACTGACAGGTTATGAGCTATTAAAACTAGTTGGTATTGGCAGGTTACTGGCAGGTTATGAGCTAATGAAACTAGTTGGTATTGGCAGGTTACTGGCAGGTTATGAGCTAATAAAACTAGTTGGTGTTGGCAGGTTACTGGCAGGTTATGAGCTAATAAAACTAGTTGGTATTGGCAGGTTACTGGCAGGTTGTGAGCTAATGAAACTAGTTGGTATTGGCAGGTTACTGGCAGGTTGTGAGCTAATAAAACTAGTTGGTATTGGCAGGTTACTGGCAGGTTATGAGCTAATAAAACTAGTTGGTATTGGCAGGTTACTGGCAGGTTATGAGCTAATGAAACTAGTTGGTATTGGCAGGTTACTGACAGGTTATGAGCTAATAAAACTAGTTGGTATTGGCAGGTTACTGGCAGGTTATGAGCTAATAAAACTAGTTGGTATTGGCAGGTTACTGACAGGTTATGAGCTAATAAAACTAGTTGGTATTGGCAGGTTACTGACAGGTTATGAGCTAATAAAACTAGTTGGTATTGGCAGGTTACTGACAGGTTATGAGCTATTAAAACTAGTTGGTATTGGCAGGTTACTGACAGGTTATGAGCTAATAAAACTAGTTGGTATTGGCAGGTTACTGACAGGTTATGAGCTAATAAAACTAGTTGGTATTGGCAGGTTACTGACAGGTTATGAGCTAATAAAACTAGTTGGTATTGGCAGGTTACTGGCAGGTTATGAGCTAATAAAACTAGTTGGTATTGGCAGGTTACTGGCAGGTTATGAGCTAATAAAACTAGTTGGTATTGGCAGGTTACTGACAGGTTATGAGCTAATAAAACTAGTTGGTATTGGCAGGTTACTGACAGGTTATGAGCTAATAAAACTAGTTGGTATTGGCAGGTTACTGACAGGTTATGAGCTAATAAAACTAGTTGGTATTGGCAGGTTACTGACAGGTTATGAGCTAATAAAACTAGTTGGTATTGGCAGGTTACTGGCAGGTTATGAGCTAATAAAACTAGTTGGTATTGGTAGGTTACTGGCTATCTAATAAAAGCTAATAAACTAGTTGACAGAGTCCAGGTGTGTTTCAGTAAAGTGAGAGGGACCAGATGTTTCTTCAGGTGAGATGTCGACTTCCTGGATGTTCACAGTAGGGATGAGCAAGTTCACCACTATCTGTATCTGTTCTACCATCTAAATGATCTGTATCCTTCTGTACTCGGAATGGGCGGGGCCTTAACTGGGAGTGGGCGTGGCCAGATTGAAACGGGGTGGGGCTTAAATCTGTATTCGGACTCCTCAAATGTTTTCTTTAACTGAGTTTTCATTTTAGTATACTCCACGTCCAAGAATTTCATAAATGATTTTCGACCCGGGGGTTGGGGGGGGGTGTTGGGGGTGGGGGGGGGGGGGGTGGGGGGGGGGGGGGTGGGGGGGGTGGGGGGGGGTAGAGACTCCTGCGCCTGCTGGGTTCTTATTAACCAGAGTTCTAAATGACTCAGGCTCAACTGTCCTCACTGGGGCTCTCGCTGGGTTTGAGAGCAGCAACGAGGGCAATAGAGCCACAACATCATGAGAAATGTTCCATTACATTACAGTTACTGCACGTGGACGTAGACAATACCTTCCTTCCAGGACACAGGGTGCATCTTATGTTTACATTTTTTCCTTTTGTTTCAATAAATGAAAAATAGTGTCGGTACTTCCAGCCTGAAAACGTTGTCTTTGAGCTGCTCCTGTTTTTGTCTCCTGTTGTTTTGATGCAAACTAAGCATACATGGGCTCAGCGTGTGCAGAGGCTCCGCCCACTTTACTCTTTCGCCAGCAGAAATGCGTCTTTCTCTCCCTGTCCTCTGCTGTCACTCAGTCACTTCACAGAAACTAGTGTGAGGAAGCCGCGGCTGATCAGGCGGCTTTACAACGTACCGGGCCGCTACATGCCAAGTAACAAGAACAGCGTGGCCTCAGCCATCAAAGTCATTTGTTAGATTACTCCGTTACTGGTAAAGTAACTCCGTTAGTAACGCCATTATATTTAAACGCCGTTACGCCCAACACTGGAAATGACAATCACATTTGATGTTTAATGGGGCAAATTGGTGGGATCATTTTGAGACCATTCAACCTTCAGATGTGCTGTAAGTGTCCAGTAGCCTTCGTGAGGTGCTTTCACAAAATAAATAAACAAACAGACAAATAAATAAACAAACACATCATAAATAATAAATAAATAGTTTAAAGAAATGTACAGACAAATTATAAAAATGTATCTTATTAAATTTATTAACAACATTTGTACCATTTTATTAATTGGTAATGACTTTCAGTAATTAAAAATAAATACAATCAGTGAGATGCTAACTGTTGTTTTTTGTTTGTTTAGAAATGAATGCATAATTTCATAGGTTCTCACTACTGTGTGATCTTAAAACCAGAGTTCATTGCATACAATGCATTATTGTATTATTGAGCACCTTTTCACACCTGTAAGAATATTTTAATGTGTCTGCAGAATGTTTCATTATAGACCTTCTTTCTAGGCCTTTTTGTACATGCAGCAGTTTTACTCCCATTCTAACGGTTGACAGAAGACGTTTCCTACCATGTATTGAGAAGATGGATCAGTGTTCAGATCTTCTGCAGCACTGCAACGCAGTAAACACACCTCTCCTCACAGATCTGTTAGTTTGCATCCAAAACCTCTGCAGGAGTTTCTTCTCAAAGATCTCTTCAGTCTACTGGTGTAAACACGCACCAGAGATGAGAACACGTCCATGTAGAATTCACCGCCGGGTCCACAGACAGTTTGTACTTCATGTATCTGTGCGTGTGATGACCTGGAACAATGGTGTGACCCGTCCTGTCAGATTAGATCAAATCCAATCAGGATATTTGTGGCTGTAGGATGAACAGACTTAGCAGCACATGTGTGAACGAGGGTCATTATCATCACAACCAGCCTGCAAACATTCACACCTGGTTCCAGGTCATTAAAATATGATTAAAGATGAGAAATTCCTCATATTGAGGCATTCTTGGTTGCTGTTGTGTAGCTGCCACATCATATTGTTGGGATTTAAGTTGGGATTCATAAAAGTTAATAAATGATCAAAAATGATTTATTATTGAACAATGATTGATTTGAATAAATTGGGCAGCAGCAGCTAGACTGGATATACAGTCTCTCTCTCTCGGTGTACAGTGATCGTATGGAATGATCATTACTAAGAAACAAGATTGAAGCTCTGGAAATGGACCTGAGTTTAAAACCTGGCTGCAGACCTCACCAGCGTCCTGCACATGGAGAGGATTCCTTACAGCATGACGGGCTGTCTTCATACATGTTCCAACATCTGGCCACCTTTCTTGGACTATCTTTCCTGAGTTGATCACATTTCTGGACAGTGAGACGTGTGTCCCGCTTGCCTTTTTTCTTTTAAATACTGGTTGGGAACATAATGTATTAGTGATGCAGAGTATTATATCATCTTGACTGTTCGCCCTTGCTTTTGTTGGTTTTTTTGGTTTGTCTATTGTATGTGCTAAAATATCAGAAACAATTCAATAAGGGTACTTTACTAAAAAAATAAACAGTAAATAAAGCAATTGCTGATCAATCCATATATATTTCAGACTTACAATAAGGTACAGATTTAAGCCCCACCCGGTTTCAATTAAGTTACGCCCACTTCCGGTTTAGGCCCCGCCCACTCACAGTACGGATGCAGATACAGTTCATTTAGATCAGTGGTGTCAAACTCATTTGAGCTCAGGAGCCACATGGAGGAAAATCTATTCCCAAGTGGGCCGGACCAGTAAAATCATGGTATATAACTTAAAAACAACATGTTCATATTGCTTTCTTTGTTTTAATACTGTCCAAAATAGTACAAACACATCATCACTATAAATCATAAAACACTGTTAACAAAATTCTGAGGACAAAGATCACACAATGCCTCGGTATTTCACAGAACCAGAACAGGATCACAGACCACAGAACTACATCAGGGTGTCATTTCTCAGGCAGCAATGTAGATAAAAATAATAAAATCCTGTTGCACAAACAAGTGCAAGAACCCGTCACAAATCAAGAATAGGTTAAATATACAAATAAAACAAAAATAAATTAAATTAAAAACAATAGCACATCAACAGAAAAACATATAAAGACAAAGCTGGAGCCTGAGGACAGTGTGTCCAAAATAGTGCAAACAACAATACTATTGATCATAAATCCCTTCAAGTTTTTTGAAAATTCTGACGACAAAGAACACAAACACAGTGATTCACAGAACTGTGTCATAGATCACAGCACTATATGAAGGTGTCTCATGCAGCACTTTGAGTGGGGTTGCATTGATTATTTGACTCCCGATACCTGCATCTTTTAGCTTTTAGCAGCGCATCAATATCAGGCGTCACATTCTGAGTGACAGACAACTTCAGGATGTGATTCAAGTGGCTGTGCGTGAGCCTGGAGCGCAGCTTTGTTTTATTAATGCTCATTACAGAGAAAACTTGCTCACAAAGATACGTGGTTCCAAACATGAACAACAGCTTTGCAGCGAGGCTGTCAAGTTGGGGAACCTGGCCAGAGTCCACTCCGACCCGGTCCAGGGGGCCGAAAATATCAGCGGCTGTCGTTGTATCTGACATTGGCACCAACTCCACAAACTCTTCGGTGACGATCAATGTATCGTCTACTCCGCGGATGAAAATGGCCAGTTGTGCAACATCTGTAATGTCCGTGCTTTCATGGACTGCAACTGAAAAGGCAATAGAGGCGTTTACTTTGTTCTTTAACTGGCTGTCCAAATCCACGGAAAGATGGGAAATCCTGTCTGCAATGGTGTTTCTTGTCAGGCTGATATTTGCAAAAGTCTGTGTCTTTTCAGGGTCAAGACCTCCGCTGCCTTCACCGTGCATGTTTTAATGAATTCACCCTCACTAAATGGTTTTGAAGCAACGGCAATTTCGTTAGCAATGATGTAGCTAGCTTTCACCGCGGCGTCACTGACATCTCGGCTGTGAGTAAAAACAGACTGCTGTTTCTTCAGACCCGACAACAGTTCATCCACCTTCTCGTTTCTCTGCTGTCCTGGGAATGTGTCATATTTGTCGGCATGAAGATTCACGTAGTGGCGATGAAGGTTGTATTCTTTCAGCACTGCAACATGTGAACACACCAAACATACTGCTTTCCCTTCACTTCTGTGAAAAAAATAGGAGGATGACCATTTTTCTTGGAACTCTGCACTCTGCGACTTTAATCTTTTTTGACGGTGACATATTGGGACAAGGAGGGTGACAAAGCTTATAATGCTAAAAGTAGAAGCCGTAATAATTAGGGCGGACAAAACACAAAGTAGCTCGTCCTGATTGGCTGCGCTTGCTTGACCTTGCTTGCTTGCTCTGCCCCGGAATAAACCGGGGGTGTTTCCTGAACACAATTGCTAGTGCGCCACCCAGTGGACGCAATTAGAACAGCAGTTTATTGACAAATTGCAGCTCGTTTTTATACTTCACATAAACATCTCGCGGGCCGGATCTGGCCCGCGGGCCGTACGTTTGACACCCCTGATTTAGATGGTTGAACAGATAGATAGTGGTGTACTCGCTCATCCCTATCAATCATATCAGTCTCATAAGATATACTAAACAGTTAATGAGCAATTTGAAATAATAAATTAATTACAATTATCTAGTTATAATTTCTCGTGACTCTTCAGCTGAAGATGAACACAAACGACTGAAGAGCTTTTGAGGAAAGAGTCAAACATGGTTCAACCTGCGTTAATAATTTCCAAGAGATTTTAAGTGATAAGTAAGTGTGTGTGTGTGTGTGTGTGCGTGTGTGTGTGTGTGTGCGTGTGTGTGTGTGTGAGAGAGAGACAGCCCTCAGCTCGTGGTGTCCTGTGCTGCCATTGGTGGAGCCTCAGACGACGGCTTCCTGCTGGGATCCAGACCTCGTCCCTGCACCAGAACCCCAGACTGGAGGATCTGTTCACTTCCTGCTGCAGAACGAGTGCAGAACGAGTGCAGCCTGACGACGAGCTGCAGCAGGAGGAGAAGGAGGTGAAGCGCAGCAGGAAGCAGGGTGGAGGTCAGGCTGACTTCTGGGCTGATCGTCTCCCTGCAGATCACAATGTGAGTAAGCGAGAGCTGCAGGAATGTGGCGGATTGGGGGTGTGGTGGAAAGTGACAGGCTTCATGCAACCTGTCTCAATCTGTCTGATACTGCTGCTGTTGCAGCGTCGACAAAACATTCTGTTCCTGCAACACTTCCTTCTCAACTGTAAGGCTGTTACCAGACACATGAAGACATGATGCAGATAAACTGGACGTGAAACTACCTGCTTGTTTTAAAAAAAAATACTGGGTTGTTCTTTGTTGTCACATAAAAATGTCAAAAGTCAAAGTGGATGGTTGTAATGAACAGAAGATTAAAACCTCCAGCGGAACTCCACATGGATCAAGTTCACCAGACCTGATGAGAGGAACGTTCTCCAGAGACGTCTGAGGAACGTATGAAACATGAGGACCAGAGAAGTGAAACACATGAGGACCAGAGGAAAGTATGAAACATGAGGATCAGAGGAAAGTATGAAACATGAGGAAAGTATGAAACATGAGGATCAGAGGAAAGTATGAAACATGAGGAAAGTATGAAACATGAGGATCAGAGGAAAGTATGAAACATGAGGACCAGAGGAAAGTATGAAACATGAGGAAAGTATGAAACATGAGGACCAGAGGAAAGTATGAAACATGAGGAAAGTATGAAACATGAGGATCAGAGGAAAGTATGAAACATGAGGACCAGAGGAAAGTATGAAACATGAGGACCAGAGGAAAGTATGAAACATGAGGACCAGAGGAAAGTATGAAACGTGAGGACCAGAGGAAAGTATGAAACATGAGGACCAGAGGAAAGTATGAAACATGAGGACCAGAGGAAAGTATGAAACATGAGGATCAGAGGAAAGTATGAAACATGAGGACCAGAGGAAAGTATGAAACGTGAGGACCAGAGGAAAGTATGAAACATGAGGACCAGAGGAAAGTATGAAACGTGAGGACCAGAGGAAAGTATGAAACATGAGGACCAGAGAAGTGAAACACATGAGGATCAGAGGAAAGTATGAAACATGAGGACCAGAGAAGTGAAACACATGAGGATCAGAGGAAAGTATGAAACATGAGGACCAGAGGAAAGTATGAAACATGAGGACCAGAGGAAAGCATGAAACATGAGGACCAGAGGAAAGTATGAAACATGAGGACCAGAGGAAAGTATGAAACATGAGGACCAGAGAAGTGAAACACATGAGGACCAGAGAAGTGAAACACATGAGGACCAGAGGAAAGTATGAAACATGAGGACCAGAGAAGTGAAACACATGAGGAGACGGTTCACACTAGACCTGAAACTTGAAACTGGACTGAAGCAGACCAACGGAGAACCTGACAAGACTGGACCAGGGACCAGACGGGGGTCACGCTGGTCCAGGATGGACTCAGCAGCGGTGGTTTGTAACGGGGACCCTGGACCTGAAGAGTCCCTGGACCAAACACTGATTCCCGGTCCACACCAGCAGAACCGTCATGGTTCTGAAGAGAAGGGTTGGTTCCTCCAGGGACCACTTCTCTGCTTCTGAACCAGAATGTGTGGTCCTGCAGGCCCAGCTTCAGACGCTCCTACATCTTCACCTACAACCTGTTCCAGTTCTGCGGCCACACGTGGATCCTGGCCAACACCCTGGCCCGGCTCTTCACCTTTGGAGCAGGTGGGTGGAGGAGGGACCGGGGGGGGGGGTGGGGGTGGGAGGGGGGGGGGGGGGGGTCTGAGGTGGCAGCAGGACCTGAAGCCTCCATGTTTGGCCCTCAGGCGCCCTGGCAGACACCTTCTACTCGGTGGGCCTGGTGATGAGCCTGTGCCAGCTGCTGTCCGTCCTGGAGCTCTTCCACATCGCCGACGGCATCGAAGCGGCGCCGCTGCTTCCTCGCCTGGTCCAGGTACCGCCTCCACCCACCCCCACCTGCTGGACCGCAACACCTGTGACTGGTTGGAGCTCCGCTTTGTTCCCTCAGGTGGTGGAGAAGAACCTCCTGCTGGTCCTGGTCATCATGCTGGAGCCGATCCAGGTTCACGCTGTGGTCTGGGTCCAGTTCTTCCTCTGGAATGTTCTGGACCTCTTGAGGTTTCTGAGCTGATCTTTGGTGCTTTGAGCAGAACCTCACCGGCCCTCGCCCTCACTGAACCTCCATGTGTAGCCTCGGTCTGGTGGCAAAGGAGGTGACGGGAAGCGGGAGGGTACGGTATGGCAGAGCGGGAGGGTACGGTATGGCAGAGTGGGAGGGTACGGTAGGGCAGAGCGGGAGGGTAGGGTATGGCAGAGCGGGAGGGCACGGTATGGCGGAGCGGGAGTGTACGGTATGGCAGAGTGGGAGGGTACGGTATGGCAGAGCGGGAGGGTAGGGTATGGCAGAGTGGGAGGGTACGGTGTGGCGGAGCGGGAGGGTACGGTTTGGCAGAGTGGGAGGGTACGGTATGGCAGAGTGGGAGGGTAGGTTATGGCAGAGCGGGAGGGTAGGGTATGGCAGAGCGGGAGGGTACGGTATGGTGGAGCGGGAGGGTACGGTTTGGCAGAGTGGGAGGGTACGGTATGGCGGAGCGGGAGGGTACGATTTGGCAGAGTGGGAGGGTACGGTACGGCAGAGCGGGAGGGTACGGCAGAGCGGGAGGGTACGGTACAGCAAAGCCCACCCAGGACCAACTCTGTCTCTGGTCCCACAACAGGAAGTAGTAAAAAGTAGGCGGGGCTGTGAACGACTCAGAGACTCAGTGAAGAACATGAAGCAGCCGTCAAGTCCTCTTGGGACTCAGGTTCAACTTTCTCATTGTGAACAGCAGCGTCCAGCTCCTGCTGAAGCTCCGCCTCCTGGTCCTGAGAGGAGGAGCTCCTGCTGAAGCTCCTCCTCCTGGTCCAGAGAGGAGGAGCTCATGCTGAAGCTCCTCCTCCTGGTCCTGAGAGGAGGAGCTCCTGATGAAGCTCCTCCTGGTCCTGAGAGGAGGAGCTCATGCTGAAGCTCCTCCTCTTGGTCCTGAGAGGAGGAGCTCCTGCTGAAGCTCCTCCTCCTGGTCCTGAGAGGAGGAGCTCCTACTGAAGCTCCTCCTCCTGGTCCTGAGAGGAGGAGCTCCTGCTGAAGTTCCGCCTCCTGTTCCTGTTCACCCTGTCACATCCTGTTCACTCTGTCACATCCTGTTCATCATGTTCATTCTGTCACATCCTGTTCATCCCGTCACATCCTGTTCACCCCGTCACATCCTGTTCATCCCATCACATCCTGTTCATCCCGTCACATCCTGTTCATCCCATCACATCCTGTTCATCCCGTCACATCCTGTTCATCATGTTCATCCCGTCACATCCCGCTCATCCCGTCACATCCTGTTCATCCTGTCACATCGTGTTCATCATGTTCACCCTGTCACATCCTGTTCACTCTGTCACATCCTGTTCATCCTGTCACATCCTGTTCATCCCATCACATCCTGTTCACCCTGTCACATCCTGTTCATCCCATCACATCCTGTTCATCCCGTCACATCCTGTTCATCCCGTCACATCCTGTTCATCCCATCACATCCTGTTCATCCTGTCACATCATGTTCATCCTGTTCATCCCGTCACATCCCGCTCATCCCGTCACATCCTGTTCACCCTGTCACATCCTGTTCATCCCGTCACATCCTGTTCACCCTGTCACATCCCGTTCATCCCGTCACATCCTGTTCACCCTGTCACATCCTGTTCACCCTGTCACATCCTGTTCATCCTGTCACATCCTGTTCATCATGTTCATTCTGTCACATCCTGTTCATCATGTTCATCCCGTCACATCCTGTTCATCCCGTCACATCCTGTTCATCATGTTCATTCTGTCACATCCTGTTCACCCTGTCACATCCTGTTCATCCCGTCACATCCTGTTCACCCTGTCACATCCTGTTCATCCCGTCACATCCCGCTCATCCCGTCACATCCCGCTCATCCCGTCACATCTTGTTCATCCCGTCACATCCTGTTCATCCCATCACATCCTGTTCATCATGTTCATTCTGTCACATCCTGTTCACCCTGTCACATCCTGTTCATCCCGTCACATCCTGTTCTTCCCATCACATCCTGTTCATCCCGTCACATCATGTTCATCCCGTCACATCCTGTTCATCCTGTTCATCCCGTCACATCATGTTCATCCCGTCACATCCTGTTCATCCTGTTCATCCCGTCACATCCCGCTCATCCCGTCACATCCCGCTCATCCCATCACATCCTGTTCATCCCGTCACATCCTGTTCACCCTGTCACATCCTGTTCATCCCGTCACATCCTGTTCACCCCGTCACATCCTATTCACCCTGTCACATCCTGTTCACCCTGTCACATCCTGTTCACTCTGTCACATCCTGTTCATCCTGTCACATCCTGTTCATCCCATCACATCCTGTTCATCCCGTCACATCCTGTTCATCATGTTCATCCCGTCACATCCCGCTCATCCCGTCACATCCTGTTCATCCTGTCACATCGTGTTCATCATGTTCATCTCGTCACATCCTGTTCATCCCGTCACATCCTGTTCATCATGTTCATTCTGTCACATCCTGTTCATCCCGTCACATCCTGTTCACCCCGTCACATCCTGTTCATCCCGTCACATCCTGTTCACCCTGTCACATCCTGTTCATCCCGTCACATCCTGTTCACCCCGTCACATCCTATTCACCCTGTCACATCCTGTTCACCCTGTCACATCCTGTTCACTCTGTCACATCCTGTTCATCCTGTCACATCCTGTTCATCCCATCACATCCTGTTCACCCTGTCACATCCTGTTCATCCCATCACATCCTGTTCACCCTGTCACATCCTGTTCATCCCGTCACATCCTGTTCATCCCATCACATCCTGTTCATCCTGTCACATCATGTTCATCCTGTTCATCCCATCACATCCCGCTCATCCCGTCACATCCTGTTCACCCTGTCACATCCTGTTCATCCCGTCACATCCTGTTCACCCTGTCACATCCTGTTCACCCTGTCACATCCTGTTCATCCTGTCACATCCTGTTCATCATGTTCATTCTGTCACATCCTGTTCATCATGTTCATCCCGTCACATCCTGTTCATCCCGTCACATCCTGTTCATCATGTTCATTCTGTCACATCCTGTTCACCCTGTCACATCCTGTTCATCCCGTCACATCCTGTTCATCCCGTCACATCCTGTTCACCCTGTCACATCCTGTTCATCCTGTCACATCCCGCTCATCCCGTCACATCTTGTTCATCCCGTCACATCCTGTTCATCCCATCACATCCTGTTCATCATGTTCATTCTGTCACATCCTGTTCACCCTGTCACATCCTGTTCATCCCGTCACATCCTGTTCTTCCCATCACATCCTGTTCATCCCGTCACATCATGTTCATCCCGTCACATCCTGTTCATCCTGTTCATCCCGTCACATCATGTTCATCCCGTCACATCCTGTTCATCCTGTTCATCCCGTCACATCCCGCTCATCCCGTCACATCCCGCTCATCCCATCACAT
>NC_137672.1:3433835-3476335 GCF_963422515.1 Blennius ocellaris
GTTGCAATGAGAGCAGTTCCTCTGTAGTTTCCAAGTGGGCAGTAATCCCTGGCACGTTGAGCTGTTTGTCCTGTCAGTTGTCTCGTCACAAGCCAGAGAGAACAGCCGGAAATCTCCTGCAGCATCCGTCAATGGTTGTTCATGGTGCCACATCAGTGATCCCATCTGAGACAAACCAACACCTAGGAAGAGCTTGATTGTTTCTGGCAACAGCAGCTCCAAAGCAGCGATGAGGCCCTCCTTAACAAATTCCCCGTTGGAATGAGGTTTCAGCTTCTCACCACCAAGTGAGCATGCATCACGTTGTCCTGGGCTCTCCGCGGTTGCTGGCCACTTTCCAGCTGCGACTTGATCCACTCGCCCTTGTCCTTGAAAGGCGTCCAAATGAGCATGTTTAGTGCTATAATGGTGCTCAATGTCTGCCTTTTTCATCACAGCCAGTGCGTCTCTACACACCAGGCCCACGGGTTTGTCTCTAATCTCAACAAGTTGCTTTTTCTTGGAAAGAGCGACGCTCCACATCGACTTTTCTTTTTGTAGCAGCCATTGACGCTGTTCTCGTTGACGCCAGTCAGTCACTGAATACACGATGCCATGACATTTAAGCTGATGTGTTCAAGACCTTGATCAAGGCCTGGAAAGTCCGACACCAGCCCCAAAGGACATTCCATTGAGCATTTGGCATCACTTTTTACCTGAATTACTTTTTAGTGGGTTTACTTATCAGTAGAGCACTAGAAACTCTGCTGGTCCTTCAATAACACATCAACATCTGATTGGCTGATGAGCCTGTCACTCAACAGTTTAACCCAATAGCAGGTCCAGCTTCCATCAGAGGTTAGCAATGAAGTTACTGCTGCCCCCCCCCCAGCAGAGGGAAGAAGTTATGTGTTTAGAGGACGTAGGAGATTGGAGCTCCACAAAATAGAACCAGTCTCTTCTGGATAAAGTCGCTAATTGATTCCAGACACAGATTTCAGAAACATTTTAATTATGAAAAAATAAAGAAAAATAATTTTTGACAGGGCTAGCAGTACTAGACCTGCTGCCCCTGACTGCACACCACTGCTTATTATGGATAGTCTCGTGGGCCATACCAAACAGCCTTGCAGTGGGTCGTACCATACAGTCTTGCAGCGGGTCGTACCATACAGTCTTGCAGCGGGTCGTACCATACAGTCTTGCAGCGGGTCGTACCATACAGTCTTGCAGCGGGTCGTACCATACAGTCTTGCAGCGGGTCGTACCATACAGTCTTGCAGCGGGTCGTACCATACAGTCTTGCAGCGGGTCGTACCAAACAGCCTTGCAGGCCGGAGGTTTGCCATCCCTACTCTAGAGAGTTACTGCAGAGGATCAGAGCTGCATTAAGTTGGTCTGCATGATGACATTTCTTGACATGTTGTTCAGAGCTGTTGTGTAAAGGAAGTGCAGGAAATGAGCCAACTACCCCCCCCCCCCCCCCCCGACACACACACGCTTGTTTATCAGTCACACACACAGACACACACTTTAACGGACACTGTTGTGTTCCTGAACAGTTTGAGCTTCATGTCTCTCCGACACCCTGCAGGACTGCAGGAGAAGTGAGTCATTAGAGACTGAACATGACGAGGGGTTAGGGTTCCACTCTGACCCGAACCCAAAGCAGGAACCACAAACTGACAAAACTGCTCAGAATTGAAATGGATGTAAAAGGCTAAAAGAGCTAAAGTGGCTAAAACCTTGAATGTTTCCGGGTGTTTGTGTGCTTCAGGTTTCCTGATCTACCAGGCTCTCCTCTTCATGGACGGAGCCGCTTCACACCCGGACCTCGTCCTGCTGCTGGTCGCCTACCTGCCGGTGGTCAGCCTGGGTCAGTTCAGTGTGTGTGTGTGTGTGTGTGTGAGAGAGAGAGAGAGAGAGAGCTCAGCTCAGCTCGTGGTGTATTCCGTGCTGCAGGTGGCGTGACGGTGTGGCAGCTCCTGGAGGAGAGACGACTTCAGCTGCAGAAGTGGACCAGGAAGTTGAAGAGGAAGTCAGAAGGACTTCCTGTTAGTCTCAAGTCAGATTAAATGAAGACGGACTCTGACGTCACAGATTTTCTGTTTAATGACACAAAGTGTTTGATTCCTCATGACGAGCTGCTGGATGCCGTGTGTTGCCATGGTAACAGCATCCCGGCTCCTGGACTACCAGCCGTAGGCTCTGGTCCACACGGTCTTCTTCCTGAATTCCACCCGAGATTTCAGAGCGAGCAGAGCAGCTGGAAGCACAACACAATACATCATTACACAACACAATACATCATTACACAACACACTGTGTAGGTTATGATATTTCAGGAAGCAGACGCTAAAGACTAGCTTCCATGTTCCATGGTTCTCCAGCACATGGTGGAGACCCAGGACAGACTTCCTGCTCTCTGATAACCTCCATTGGAATGTAGTTTCTTGTGATCCGCCATCTTGTTTTGTAGTTCCATCACATGTCTCTCACACACACACACACACACACACACACACACACACACACACACACACACACACACACACACACACACACACACACACACACACACACACACACACACACACACACACACACACACACACACACACACGTAGTTAGAATCTGTGTTTTATTTGTTTTCATTGTAAATAAATATAATGTTTGGAATCATACTTGTTGTTTTATTAATGAGCACAAAGGTGAATGAAATGTCGACTCTTCTGTGTCAAGAACTCCAAAATCCTTCAAGCTTTACTGTTAATTCTGGTAATTGTAATTAATTTAACTATTAATTCAACTTCCTGATGAACTGTTTAGTATATCTTATGAGACTGATAGAACTGAATTGACTATCATTTCCTGTTAAGACAGGTGGAGCTCCGAGGTTCTGATACACATCAGATTACATTTCAATAACATTATTAATAACTATCTTTGATCATTATTAATCATATCTATAGCCAAACAACATAAATGGTTCCTAGTGATCCTTATGAGGTAAGAAATCCCTACAACACATAACTACACTACACACTGAGTAGTTTATATTTCCTCTTTGTGAAGAAGTGAAATCGTGATTTCATGATAATTCTTGCTTTGAATTGAGACTGGATGGAGAGCTGATCAATAGAACCCTGACTGATCAATAGAACCCAGACTGATCAATAGAACCTCTACTGATCAATAGAACCTTGAAGCAGGAAGGCGGGTGTTTCCTTGGAGATTGAGCACCAGCAGAAAAATAAAGCACAGCAGAAGAAACAACCAACCACATCTCTCCATCCTGAACTCCCAGAGTACCAGGCCTCCCTCCTCGCCCACCTGTACAACCGAGGCCACGCCCCCTTTACCTTCAGGAACTCAAACTTTAACAATGCCTTCATTTCATTGTGTACTATGCTCTTGTTAAACCCAATAATACTTACTATTTTAATCGTTTTTCTTTTCTTTGACTTACCCGTTAAGTTTTCCCTGGAACACTTTGACAATGTTTAAATGTAAATTGTGTGAAATAAAATGTATTAATATTATTGATATTATCATCACCATGGAGGCAGAACATCTGACAACAAACACCTATAGCGACTCCATGAAGGGGGACGAGGGGCCGACGCCCTGTTAAACCTGGGAGCCCATCCTGCAGACACTATGGGATGGTGGGGGCGTGGCTGGAGAGAAGGGGCGTGGCTGGAGAGAAGGGGCGTGTGTGTGTGTGTGTGTGTGTGTGTGTGTGTGTGTGTGTTTCACCTTTGGCTGTGCTGATAGTCGTGGCTGAAAGATTCTGTTCTGGACCTTCTGTGATGCTGAAGAGCCAATCTATGAACTGAGAGAGAGAGACAGGGGGAGAGAGAGAGAGAGAGGGAGGGGGAGAGAGAGAGAGAGAGAGGTGGAGGGGGGAGGATTTGCATGGGTCTACTGTGGTAAAAGCCCCCCCCACTGGGTGTGACGGTCAATCACATTCCTGGGTCAGAATTCATGTCATGACTGTATCAGGACATAAAAATTGTCTTTCCCTAGAAATGAACAAACGTTCTGTGGCGAGAACGTGAGATCCCAACAATACCAAGAACCCACAGATGTTCTCCAGATGTGAGGAGAACTCCTTCATATCTAGAGAGGGGAACAGGAACAGGAACAACAGGGTGGAGAATGAATGCGTTGGGTTTCCACTCAGACACTCACCTTGTGGATCTGCTGGTTCCACGGCTCCTTGTCCAGCAGCAGAGGCAGACTGTGGGGCAATCCCAGCATGCACTGCGGCAGGGCTTGCTCAGTGAGCGACTCGTCTCCGTAAAGGCGGTGCGCCACGGCTGGAGGCTTCCCCTCCGGTTTCCATGGGAACCACTCTGCCCTGACGCCGAGGAGCAGCGGCGTGCAGTGGTCTGCCCAGGAGACCACCGTGGCCGAGAAGAGCTGGAACAGGAAGTCGCTGGCCTGCAGGAAACATGAGGGTCTGCTGAGAGGAGGAGCTCCTGATGAAGCTCCGCCTCCTGGTTCTGAGGAGGAGGAGCTCCTGCTGAAGCTCCTCCTCCTGGTCCTGAGAGGACAAGACGGAACCAGAGAGAGGACAGAGCCAGAGAGAGAAGACAGAGCCAGAGAGAGAAGACAGAACCAGAGAGAGAGGACAAAAACAGAGAGAGGACAGAACCAGAAAGAGGACAGAACCAGATAGAAGACAGAACCAGATAGAAGACAGAACCAGAGAGAGGACAGAACTAGAGAGAGGACAGAACCAGAGAGAGGACAGAGCCAGAGAGAGGACAGAGCCAGAGAGAGGACAGAATCAGCGAGAGGACAGAACCAGAGAGAGGACAGAACCAGAGACAAGACAGAACCAGAGAGAGGACAGAGCCAGAGAGAGGACAGAACCAGAGAGAGGACAGAACCAGAGAGAGGACAGATCTCATCAGACTGAACCTACCAGCTTCATGTCCCCACATGGCAGCGAGGACACGCCGTACACCAGGTTTCGGAAGAGTCCCATCAGCTCCAGGAGCCAGTCCATCCGGTGAGAGACACCTGAGAGACAGACAGACAGACGGGTGAGTCCAGAGGCCTGGGGTCACAGCAGGAGCAGCGGTGGCTTCCTGACCTGTGTTGGTGCCGGTGGCCAGGCGACACTGGTAGAAGGTCTGCAGGAGGAGCCAGCCCACCCTGTGGCTCCGCCCCCCCCGGACCACCGCCGCGATCACGTCATTCAGACCGAGGAGGGGAATCCTGCCCCGAGACACCAGGGAGCACAGGACCAGGCACGTCTTCTCCACCTGAGTCTGAAAGCAGTGTCGTCATGACAACAGATCAACCTGTGAATGAATGTTCACTGCAGTTCTGCTTCTTTACCCTCAGACTGTCTTTACTGTCATTGCAGGACATCACACAGTGAGGAACTGGCAACCAGATGTCGTTGCTTAGCAACCGGTAAAAAAGGCATTCAAAAAATATTTCAATATATTTTATAAAGTAGTGCAAACAGCCAAACAGTTAAAATAAGGTGCATATGAACGTTAAATAAAAGCAGGATGAGAAATGGATAGATTAAAATGTAATAATTGCACAGTGTGATGTTATAATGTTATTTGGTATTTAGAAGCCTGATGGCCGGGAAAGAAGCTGTTCTTCAGTCTGTTTGTTCTTCAGTCTGTTTGTTCTTCAGTCTGTTTGTTCTTCAGTCTGTTTGTTCTTCAGTCTCTTTGTTCTTCAGTCTGTTTGTTCTTCAGTCTCTTTGTTCTTCAGTCTGTTTGTTCTTCAGTCTGTTTGTTCTTCAGTCTGTTTGTTCTTCAGTCTGTTTGTTCTTCAGTCTCTTTGTTCTTCAGTCTCTTTGTTCTTCAGTCTGTTTGTTCTGCAGTCTGTTTGTTCTGCAGTCTGTTTGTTCTGCAGTCTGTTTGTTCTGCAGTCTGTTTGTTCTTCAGTCTGTTTGTTCTGCAGTCTGTTTGTTCTTCAGTCTGTTTGTTCTTCAGTCTCTTTGTTCTTCAGTCTCTTTGTTCTTCAGTCTGTTTGTTCTGCAGTCTGTTTGTTCTGCAGTCTGTTTGTTCTGCAGTCTGTTTGTTCTTCAGTCTGTTTGTTCTGCAGTCTGTTTGTTCTGCAGGCTGTTTGTTCTGCAGGCTGTTTGTTCTGCAGGCTGTTTGTTCTGCAGTCTGTTTGTTCTGCAGTCTGTTTGTTCTGCAGTCTGTTTGTTCTGCAGTCTGTTTGTTCTGCAGGCTGTTTGTTCTGCAGTCTGTTTGTTCTGCAGTCTGTTTGTTCTGCAGGCTGTTTGTTCTGCAGGCTGTTTGTTCTGCAGTCTGTTTGTTCTGCAGCGGAGGCTGCGGAACCTCTTGCTGGATGCCAGGAGGGTGAACCAGGAGCCAGGAGGTCTACTCCATCTCCACTCGGAGGTTGTTCAGGCTTTACTCTCAACTTTGGTAATTGTCTTATGCTTAACTACTAATTCAAAGTGAATAGTTTAGTGTATTTGATGAGGCTCAGAGGAACGAGTTGGCTTTAACGTCCTGGTGAACAGCTGATGTCCTGAGGCCAATCACATTCCATTTCAAACTGATCATTCATACCAACCTTTGACAGCATCAATCACTAACCAGACACTTGATTCCCAACAAAACCCTCCACCGTAGCTCATGCTGAAGCTAACGTCACTCCACCTGCCTGGTCGCCCAGGTGGTGAGGAGTGAGGCAGAGTGAGGCAGAGGAGGCAGAGTGAGGCAGAGTGAGGCAGAGCGAGGCGGAGTGAGGCGGAGTGAGGCAGAGGAGGCAGAGTGAGGCAGAGTGAGGCAGAGTGAGGCGGAGTGAGGCAGAGTGAGGCAGAGGAGGCAGAGGAGGCAGAGGAGGCAGACTGAGGCAGAGGAGGCAGAGTGAGGCAGACTGAGGCAGAGTGAGGCAGAGTGAGGCAGAGTGAGGCAGACTGAGGCAGAGGAGGCAGAGGAGGCAGACTGAGGCAGAGTGAGGCAGAGTGAGGCAGAGGAAGCAGAGTGAGGCAGACTGAGGCAGAGTGAGGCAGGGGAAACAGAGTGAGGCAGGTGAGGCAGAGGAGGCAGAGTGAGGCAGAATGAGGCAGAGTGAGGCAGAGTTAGGCAGAGTGAGGCAGAGGAAGCAGAGTGAGACAGAGGAGGCAGAGGAAGCAGAGTGAGGCAGGGGAGGCAGAGTGAGGCAGAGGAGGCAGAGTGAGGCAGAATGAGGCAGAGGAGGCAGAGTGAGGCAGAGGAGGCAGACTGAGGCAGAGGAGGCAGAGTGAGGCAGAGGAAGCAGAGGAAGCAGAGTGAGGCAGGGGAGGCAGAATGAGGCAGGGGAAACAGAATGAGGCAGAATGAGGCAGAGTGAGGCAGAATGAGGCAGGGGAGGCAGAGTGAGGCAGAGGAGGCAGAGTGAGGCAGAGTGAGGCAGAGGAAGCAGAGTGAGACAGAGGAGGCAGAGTGAGGCAGAGGAAGCAGAGTGAGGCAGGGGAGGCAGAATGAGGCAGGGGAGGCAGAGGAGGCAGAGTGAGGCAGAATGAGGCAGAGGAGGCAGAGTGAGGCAGAGGAGGCAGACTGAGGCAGAGGAGGCAGAGTGAGGCAGAGGAAGCAGAGGAAGCAGAGTGAGGCAGGGGAGGCAGAATGAGGCAGGGGAAACAGAATGAGGCAGAATGAGGCAGAGTGAGGCAGAGTGAGGCAGAATGAGGCAGGGGAGGCAGAGTGAGGCAGAGGAGGCAGAGTGAGGCAGAGTGAGGCAGAGGAAGCAGAGTGAGACAGAGGAGGCAGAGTGAGGCAGAGGAAGCAGAGTGAGGCAGGGGAGGCAGAATGAGGCAGGGGAGGCCGAATGAGGCAGGGGAGGCAGAATGAGGCAGAGGAGGCAGAGTGAGGCAGAATGAGGCAGAGTGAGGCAGAGTGAGGCAGAGTGAGGCAGAGTGAGGCAGAGGAGGCAGAGTGAGGCGGAGACTCCCCAGGTGACCCAACAAGACTAAGAGTCACGTCCAGAGTGAGCGCTCGTTACCTCCGACACTCGAACAATCCTGTCGATCTCCGTGTCGGACATCTCAGACAGACACTTGGCCACGCCCACGTACAGATCCACGTCTTCATCCTGAAACAAAACCATGGCGGAAACTTTCTGTTTCACTGCGGCTGAACGTGTGTGTGTGTGTGTGTGTGTGTGTGTGTGTGTGTGTGTGTGTGTGTGTGTGTGTGTACCTGCACCGAGTCGGGCAGCAGGCTGAAGATCTTCTGGGTGGTGGAGCAGAGGACGGTCCAGCAGCTGTTGGGGGGGTTTGGGAGGGCCATGGCCTGAGCCAGGCCCTGCAGGAGAGAGCGGCACAGCAGGGGGCGCTGCAGCGTCTGCACACCCAGGGTCTCCACAAACACCTGCAGCTTCTCGGCAGCCACGTGCTTCATCCAGGAGCCCAGCGTCTCATACAGGTGAGCCCGAGTCTGCAGCTGGTGGACAGAGAGCGAGTCTGCTGCAGCGGCGTCACACCTCAACACATCCACTGAGACTCACAGTGTGCACCCTCAGATTCACAGTCACAATCGTCTTTATCGTCATTGTAACAGGTACAACGAGATTGCATGGAAAGTTTAGGGAAGAAGGACAACAAGAGGTGAGGAGAGGAGGGAAGCAAAGACGGATGCTCCTCAGAGCTCAGTCTGTAATTGGGAAAACAAACCCACCTCAGGCACATTTAGCGTCAACACAGACAGCTTAACATTTTCTCCAGACAGCACTTAGGATATGTGAAGGCTAGCTTTGCAGCCCGCCATTAGGAGGAGGTGTTTCAGCACACAGCCCATCAGGCGTGCAGCCATGACTCCTCCCACTGCCTCTGCTGGGAGTTGGCCACACTGGACACTTCACACTGAAGTTAAATAACATTCAGCTTCAGAACTTCTCATGGCAGGATTTGTATATGTTGTCACGCCAGGAGATGAAACTCATGAAGTCTAGACAAACATAGTCTGGGTGGATCTAATCCAACCGTACAACTGGAATTGAAGCAGAGGTGGTCATAATGTTTTGGCTGACAATAACACTTACACTGAGAGTGTGAACTAAAGGAGGAGACGTCCAGGATCCCAGGAAGAGAGCAGCACTCTGGGATGACTGAGCCTGGCTGGCTGCCAGGACCACACACTGGTGCTGCACGTCTTCTCCTGGAACACACAACACTCTGAAACGCTCTGAAACGCTCTGAAACGCTCTGACATGCTCTGAAACGCTCTGAAACGCGCTGAAACGCTCTGAAACGCTCTGACATGCTCTGAAACGCTCTGAAACGCTCTGACACGCACTGACACGCTCTGACACGCTCTGACACGCACTGACACGCACTGACACGCTCTGACACGCACTGACACGCTGAGACGCTCTGAAACACGCTGAAACGCTCTGAAACGCTCTGACACGCTCTGACACGCTCTGACACGCTCTGACACGCTCTGACACGCACTGACACGCACTGAAACGCTCTGAAACGCACTGAAACACACTGAAACACTGACACACTGAAATTCTCTGAAACACACTGACATGCTCTGAAATGCTCTGAAACACTCTGAAACGCTCTGACACGCTCTGAAACGCTCTGACACGCTCTGACACGCTCTGACACGCTCTGAAACACACTGAAACACTGACACACTGAAATTCTCTGAAACACTGACACACTGAAACACTGAAATTCTCTGAAACACACTGACACGCTCTGAAACACAATGAAACACGCTGAAACACTTTGAAACACGCCGAAACACTGACACACTCTGAAACACGCTGAAACACTGACACACTCTGACACACTCTGAAACACGCTGACACACGCTGAAACACTCTGAAACACTCTGAAACACTCTGACACACGCCGACACACTCTGAAACACGCTGAAACACAAGGTCTGCAGACGAGCCTCACTGAGCATGTGAAGGCCTTCAGCCTCATCAGAGGACTCAGACTCACTGAAGCTCAGCCTCATCAGAGGACTCAGACTCACTGAAGCTCAGCCTCATCAGAGGACTCAGCCTCATCAGAGGACTCAGCCTCATCAGAGGACTCAGACTCACTGAAGCTCAGCCTCATCAGAGGACTCAGACTCACTGAAGCTCAGCCTCATCAGAGGACTCAGCCTCATCAGAGGACTCAGACTCACTGAAGCTCAGCCTCATCAGAGGATTCAGACTCACTGAAGCTCAGACTCATCAGAGGACTCAGCCTCATCAGAGGACTCAGACTCACTGAAGCTCAGCCTCATCAGAGGATTCAGACTCACTGAAGCTCAGACTCATCAGAGGACTCAGCCTCATCAGAGGACTCAGACTCACTGAAGCTCAGCCTCATCAGAGGACTCAGACTCACTGAAGCTCAGCCTCATCAGAGGACTCAGACTCACTGAAGCTCAGCCTCATCAGAGGACTCAGCATGGCGTTCCAGTTGACTGGAGGAAACTGGAAACTGGTTCCAGCTGCTGCCAGAGGAGTGAGAGCAGCTTTAACTGCAGCTGGAGGACAAACATCTGGACCTGCAGACAGAAGGAGCAATTAAGAGGAGGAAGAGGAGGGGGGGCATGATGAGGATGATGGGGAGGAAGGGAGGAGGAAGGGGGAAGGAAGGGAGGAGGAAGAGGGGAGGAAGGGAGGAGCAGTAAGAGAGGAGGAGGAGGAAGGGAGGAAGGGAGGAGCAGTAAGAGAAGAGGAGGAGGAAGGGAGGAAGGGAGGAGCAGTAAGAGAAGAGGAGGAGGAAGGGAGGAAGGGGGGAGCAGTAAGAGAAGAGGAGGAGGAAGGGAGGAAGGGAGGAGCAGTAAGAGAAGAGGAGGAGGAAGGGAGGAAGGGGGGAGCAGTAAGAGAAGAGGAGGAGGAAGGGAGGAAGGGAGGAGCAGTAAGAGAAGAGGAGGAGGAAGGGAGGAAGGGAGGAGCAGTAAGAGAGGAGGAGGAGGAAGGGAGGAAGGGAGGAGCAGTAAGAGAGGAGGAGGAGGAAGGGAGGAGCAGTAAGACAGGAGGAAGGGAGGAGGAAGGGAGGAGCAGTAAGAGAGGAGGAGGAGGAGGAGGAAGGGAGGAGCAGTGAGAGAGGAGGAGGAGGAAGGGAGGAGCAGTAAGAGAGGAGGAGGAGGAGGAGGAAGGGAGGAGCAGTGAGAGAGGAGGAGGAGGAAGGGAGGAGGAGGAGGAAGGGAGGAGCAGTAAGAGAGGAGGAGGAGGAAGGGATGAGCAGTAAGAGAGGAGGAGGAGGAAGGGAGGAGGAGGAGGAAGGGAGGAGCAGTAAGAGAGGAGGAGGAGGAAGGGAGGAGCAGTGAGAGAGGAGGAGGAGGAAGGGAGGAGGAGGAGGAAGGGAGGAGCAGTAAGAGAGGAGGAGGAGGAAGGGAGGAGCAGTGAGAGAGGAGGAGGAGGAAGGGAGGAGCAGTAAGAGAGGAGGAGGAGGAAGGGAGGAGCAGTAAGAGAGGAGGAGGAGGAAGGGAGGAAGGGAGGAGCAGTAAGAGAGGAGGAGGAGGAAGGGAGGAGCAGTAAGAGAGGAGGAGGAGGAAGGGAGGAAGGGAGGAGCAGTAAGAGAGGAGGAGGAGTCACAGCTCTCCCACCTTTCCTTCCAGCCTCAGTGATGAAGTCCACGGTGGCTCTGATCACACTCTTCTGTGGCAGGTAGCTGAAATCCTGGGGAACTGAGACAGGAAGTGACATCACAGAGCAGAAAGACATGTTGTGAACAAGTTCGTATTTCACCTGGAGAGCATCCAGAAGGTTCCTCAGTGTTCCTCTAGAAACACACGTCACTCAGACGTGTTGTGTGGAGAGAACATGAATTGACTATGTTGGAGTGAGGCTGTAACAAGATGTAGACAAGGTGAAGTGCTGTGAGGACGTTCTGGACGTTCTGTCCAGAGGTGGAGGTTCTGGACGTTGTGTCCAGAGGTGGAGGTTCTGGACATTGTGTCCAGAGGTGGAGGTTCTGGACGTTGTGTCCAGAGGTGGAGGCTCTACATGACGGAGCGGTCCAGAAGGAGCAGGTACCTGCAGTGTGGCTGTGGCTGCTGGACAGGTGAGAAAGGTGCAGGTGACCCAGAAGACAGGAACTGTTGGATTGTAGTCCGATGGCTCCTGATGATGTCATGACCTGTGAATCAGCACCCCCAACACACACACACACACACACACACACACACACACACACACACACACACACACACACACACACACACACACACACACACACACACACACACACACACACACACACACACACACACACACACACACACACACACACTTCTATATTAAAATCTGTTAGAAATTATTAAAGCAAGTTGAAACATGTTTGACTCTTTCACTCTTCAGTCGTTTGTGTTCATCTTCAGCTGAAGAGTCATTACTCAGACTCTACAGTCATTAGAGTCACTATGAGTCATCAGGGGAACGAGAGAGTCATTGAGTCACAACAGTCAGAGTCACAAGAGTCATTAGAGTCACTATGAGTCATCAGTCATTAGGGGAACTAGAGAGTCATTGAGTCACAACAGTCAGAGTCACTAGAGTCATTAGAGTCATTCGAATCAATACTCAGTTCAGTCATGGAGTCACAACAGTCATTAGTCACTACAGTCATTAGTCTATACAGAGTCATGAGAGTCCCTACAGTCATTAGAGTCTCTACAGAGTCAATAGAGTCACTTCAGAGTCAATATGGTCACTACAGTCATTAGTCAATAGTCATTAGAGTCCCTACAGAGTCATTAGTTACTTCAATCATTAGAGTCCCTACAGAGTCATTACAATCATTAGTTACTACAGTCACTAGAGTCACTACAGAGTCATTAGTCACTAGAGTCCCTACAGTCATTCGTTGCTACAGTCATTAGTCATTAGTTACTACAGTCATTAGAGTCCCTACAGTCAATAGAGTCACTACAGAGTCAGAGTTTGTAGAGTCATTAGAGTAACTACAGAGTCATAAGAGTGTCTACAGAATCATAAGAGTCAAAAGTCATTAGTCATAAGAGTCACTACAGAGTCACTATGGAGGAGATGTGGAGTCACTTGTAACGGCAGAGCTGCAGGTTGCAGACCTTTGAACGACAGAATTACAAGCAGGAGGAAAAAGAGGAAGAGGAGAAGGAGGAGTGGAGGAAGAGGAACAGGAAGAAGAGGAGGAGGAGGAGTGGAGGAAGAGGAACAGGAAGAGGAGTGGAGGAAGAGGAACAGGAAGAAGAGGAGAAGGAAGAGTGGAGGAAGAGGAACAGGAAGAAGAGGAGGAGGAGTGGAGGAAGAGGAACAGGAAGAAGAGGAGGAGTGGAGGAAGAGGAACAGGAAGAAGAGGAGGAGGAGGAGTGGAGGAAGAGGAACAGGAAGAAGAGGAGGAGGAGGAGTGAACCTGTGTGATGGTCCGAATGACCTCGTTGAGTCGGTTCTGCTGCAGCGGCGAAAGCTCCGCCTCCACCTTCAGCTGCAACCACAGTCAAACTGTCAAGGCTTTCTTTTTCACAATAAAAGACAAAACAAACTGAACAACTCAGACTCATTGTGGAGTGAAAAATCACTGCTGCTGATTCCACTGCTTATGGTCTGTAATGTGATTTCACTGGTCTGTAATGTGATTTATTTCACTGGTCTGTAATGTGATTTCAACTGGTCTGTAATGTGATTTCAACTGGTCTGTAATGTGATTTCACTGGTCTGTAATGTGATTTCACTGGTCTGTAATGTGATTTCACTGGTCTGTAATGTGATTCAACTGGTCTGCAATGTGTTTCAACTGGTCTGTAATGTGATTTCACTGGTCTGTAATGTGACTTATTTCAACTGGTCTGTAATGTGATTTATTTCACTGGTCTGTAATGTGATTTCAACTGGTCTGTAACGTGATTTCAACTGGTCTGTAATGTGATTTCAACTGGTCTGTAATGTGATTCAACTGGTCTGTAATGTGATTTCACTGGTCTGTAATGTGATTTCACTGGTCTGTAATGTGATTCAACTGGTCTGCAATGTGTTTCAACTGGTCTGTAATGTGATTTCACTGGTCTGTAATGTGACTTATTTCAACTGGTCTGTAATGTGATTTATTTCACTGGTCTGTAATGTGATTTCAACTGGTCTGTAATGTGATTCAACTGGTCTGTAATGTGATTCAACTGGTGTGTAATGTGATTTCACTGGTCTGTAATGTGATTTCACTGGTCTGTAATGTGATTTCACTGGTCTGTAATGTGATTCAACTGGTCTGTAATGTGATTCAACTGGTGTGTAATGTGATTTCACTGGTCTGTAATGTGATTCAACTGGTCTGTAATGTGATTTCACTGGTCTGTAATGTGATTTCACTGGTCTGTAATGTGATTTCACTGGTCTGTAATGTGATTCAACTGGTCTGTAATGTGATTTCACTGGTCTGTAATGTGATTTCACTGGTCTGTAATGTGATTTCACTGGTCTGTAATGTGATTTCACTGGTCTGTAATGTGATTTCACTGGTCTGTAATGTGATTCAACTGGTCTGTAATGTGATTTCACTGGTCTGGGGACTGGACTGGGAGTCTCACCTGAACCAGGTACGTCTCTGATCCCACTAAAGCCACCAGACCGTTGACGGCAGCCAGCCGCTGCATGGTGGGACAGACCTGAGACACAGAGACCCAACTGAGGACCAACCTTCGTCTCTCTGTCCTCCATCCCTGTCACTCTGTCCTTCTGTTGTCTGTCCTCCGGCCCTTACTATCTTCTTTCCCTCTATCATTCTGTTCTTCATCTCTCTGTCCTCCCTCCTCTCCATCTTGTCCTCCCTCCTCTCCATCTTGTCCTCCCTCCCTCCCTCCTCTCTATCTTGTCCTCCCTCCCTCCCTCCTCTCTATCTTGTCCTCCCTCCCTCCCTCCTCTCCATCTTGTCCTCCCTCCTCTCCATCTTGTCCTCCCTCCCTCCCTCCTCTCTATCTTGTCCTCCCTCCCTCCCTCCTCTCCATCTTGTCCTCCCTCCCTCCCTCCTCTCTATCTTGTCCTCCCTCCCTCCCTCCTCTCTATCTTGTCCTCCCTCCCTCCCTCCGTCCTCCCTCCTCTATCTTGTCCTCCCTCCTCTCTATCTTGTCCTCCCTCCCTCCACCCTCATGTCCTCCATCCTCCATCTCTCCGTCCCTCTGCTCTGTGGTTCCCACCTCAGCCAAGAGGATCTGGATCCAGGCGGCCTGCAGACGGGGGTGCAGGTCTTGGGCCGTCCCGTGTCCACAGCCTGCCAGACCGTGGACCAGCAGACCCAGAGCCAGGGACAAGCCGGGGGTCTGCAGAGAGAGAGACTCACTTCTTCACCTCCTTCTGACGGATGGACTTCTGCACATGCTCAGTAGAGATAATCACAGCAAAGTGTCCTCCGTGGCGCCATGACGACCAGTCCCTGTTCTCCTGGGACTTGGTACTTTTATTTTGAGAGTAACCGTAATAACAATCGAACTTCGTACTTTTATTTTGATAGTCACCGTCATAACAATCCGACATGGTAGTTCTATTTTGACAGTCACCATCATAACAATTCAAATTCTCCACTGGAATGACCGTGTTCTCCCAGTGTGTGTGTGTGTGTGTATGTGTGTGTGTGTGTGTGTGTGTGTGTGCTTACGGTACTAAAACTAACAGCACCCACTAGTGGACAAACATTTCTTTCAGTGTTTCTAGTGTTTCCATGTAAACGGAGAGCTTTGCTGCGTAAACGTGAGCCTTTTATGAAAGTAAAGGCCTAAAAGTGTCAGTAAATCTCCTGACTGACTTTTGACATTGATTATTTCCGAGAGCTGCTCTGGTTCCTGAGGTTCAGGTTCTACGGTTCTACAGCTCTACGGTTCTACGGCTCTACAGTTCTACGGCTCTACAGTTCTACAGTTCTACGGTTCCACAGTTCTACGGTTCTACAGTTCTACAGCCTGACACTTCAGTGTCACAGGTTATAAACAACGGTTTTCATCCTGTCATCACTTCACTCAGTGTGATGAAAGGAAGATGTGGCTGATTGTCAGTGAACGGCTGAAGGAGCTGCTGACCTGCTGGCTCTCCTCCGTCAGTGAGCGCAGAGAGGTCATGACCTCTTCAGCCTTGGCAGCACTGATGAGCCCTGCGCTGAAGGCCGACACGCCCACACAGGCCAGGGAGTACGACAACACCTGCACACAGAGGGGGGGGGGGGGGGGGGGGGGGTCATGGTGGTGTGCTGCCCTCTGCTGCCCTGAAGGTGAAGTGGTGAGTCATGGTGGTGTACTGCCCTCTGCTGCCCTCTACTGCCCTCAGGATGAAGTGGTGAAGTGGTGGTGTACTGCCCTCTGCTGCTCTCATGGTGAAGTGGTGATGAAGTGGTGATGAAGTGGTGAGGAAGTGGTGAGGAAGTAGTGATGATGTGATGATGAAGTGGTGATGAAGTGGTGAGGAAGTGGTGATGATGAAGTGGTGAAGTGATGATGAAGTGATGAGGAAGTGGTGTAAAATGGTGGTGAAGTGATGATGAAGTGGTGGTGAAGTGGTGGTGATGTAGTGATGAAGTGGTGATGAAGTGGTGATGAAGTGGTGGTGAAGTGGTGGTGAAGTAGTGATGAAGTGGTGATGAAGTGGTGGTGAAGTGGTGGTGAAGTAGTGATGAAGTGGTGGTGAAGTGATGATGAAGTGGCGATGAAGTGGCGATGAAGTGGCGATGAAGTGGTGGTGATGTAGTGATGAAGTGGTGATGAAGTGATGATGTAGTGATGATGTGGTGATGAAGTGGTGATGAAGTGGTGATGATGCAGTGATGAAGTGGTGATGGTGTAGTGATGATGCAGTGATGAAGTGGTGATGATGCAGTGATGAAGTGGTGATGATGCAGTGATGAAGTGGTGAAGGTGTAGTGATGAAGTGGTGATGAAGTGGTGATGATGTAGTGATGAAGTGGTGATGATGTAGTGATGAAGTGGTGATGGTGTAGTGATGATGCAGTGATGAAGTGGTGATGATGCAGTGATGAAGTGGTGATGATGCAGTGATGAAGTGGTGAAGGTGTAGTGATGAAGTGGTGATGAAGTGGTGATGAAGTAGTGATGAAGTGGTGATGAAGTGGTGATGATGTAGTGATGATGCAGTGATGAAGTGGTGATGATGCAGTGATGACGTGGTGGTGAAGTGGTGATGAAGTGGTGATGAAGTGGTGATGATGCAGTGATGAAGCGGTGATGAAGTGGTGATGAAATAGTGATGATGCAGTGATGAAGTGGTGATGAAGTGGTGATGATGCAGTGATGAAGTGGTGAAGTGTCTCTCTGGCCTCTCCAGGTGTGTCAGTACCTCCTGCAGCATCCGTCCCTGTCCACTGCTGTCCTCCAGACGCTCCAGCAGCTTGTCCAGGGTCTGGACCACCC
Organism: Blennius ocellaris; assembly: GCF_963422515.1. Taxonomy (NCBI): domain Eukaryota; kingdom Metazoa; phylum Chordata; class Actinopteri; order Blenniiformes; family Blenniidae; genus Blennius; species Blennius ocellaris. Next base: position 3,451,127 of record NC_137672.1, read on the forward strand.
GCTGCTCCATCTCAGCATGACTGCAGAGAGCCGCCAGAACCAGACCCAGACCCAGAAGACAGCCGGTACTGAGGACGGGACAGGACGGGAAAGGAGGGGACACAACGGAACAGGACAGGACGAGACGGGACGGGAGAGGACACAACGGGACGGGACGGGACACAACGGAACAGGACAGGACACAAAGGGATGGGATAGGACACAGAGGGACAGGACACAACGGGACAGGACACAACGGGACAGGACACAACGGGACGGGACACAACGGGACGGGACAGGACACAGAGGGACAGGACACAGAGGGACGGGACACAGAGGCACAGGACACAGATGGACGGGACAGGACACAAAGGGACGGGACGGGACACAGAGGGACAGGACACAGAGGCACAGGACACAACGGGACGGGACAGGACACAAAGGGACGGGACAGGACACAGAGGCACAGGACACAAAGGGACAGGATACAACGGGATGGGACAGGACACAGAGGGACAGATCAGAGGATGGACGTATGGAAATGTACTTTGAATGAGCTCAGTGTTGATCAAACTCTCACTTGTACTCCAGGTGGGGACTGAAGGAGACGTCTTCCAGAGCATCTAGGGACACCAGGAGGACGTCCTGGTCCTTCTGGGTGGAGACGTCACTGGAAGAAAGGTGGAGAAGACATGAGAGAAGAGCAGCAGATGGAGAGACACTGAGGAAAGGAGATGAGAGACACTGAGGGAAGTGAAGGAGATGGAGAGACAGAGAGAGAAGTGAAGGAGATGGAGAGACAGAGAGAGAAGTGATGAGATGGAGAGACAGAGAGAAGTGAAGGCGATGGAGAGACACTGAGGAAAGGAGATGGAGAGACGGAGAGAGACGTGAAGGAGATGGAGAGACAGAGAGAGACGTGAAGGAGATGGAGAGACAGAGAGAGAAGTGAAGGAGATGGAGAGACAGAGAGAGACGTGAAGGAGATGCAGAGACAGAGAGAAGTGAAGGAGATGGAGAGACAGAGAGAAGTGAAGGAGATGGAGAGACAGAGAGAGAAGTGAAGGCGATGGAGAGACAGAGAGAGAAGTGAAGGAGATGGAGAGACAGAGAGAAGTGAAGGAGATGGAGAGACAGAGAGAAGTGAAGGAGATAGAGAGACGCTGAGAAAAGGAGATGGAGAGACAGAGAGAGACATGAAGGAGATGGAGAGACGCTGAGGAAAGGAGATGGAGAGACAGAGAGAGACGTGAAGGAGATGGAGAGACAGAGAGAGAAGTGAAGGCGATGGAGATACACAGAGAGAAGTGAAGGAGATGGAGAGAGAGAGAGAAGTGAACGAGATAGAGAGACGCTGAGGAAAGGAGATGGAGAGACAGAGAGAGACGTGAAGGAGATGGAGAGACGCTGAGTGAAGTGAAGGAGATGGAGAGATGTAGAGAGAAGTGAAGGAGAAGGACAGAGAGAGTGAAGGACAGACAGAGGGAAGTGAAGGACAGACAGAGGGAAGTGAAGGACAGACAGAGGAAGTGAAGGACAGACAGAGGGAAGTGAAGGAGATGGACAGACAGAGGAAGTGAAGGACAGACAGAGGGAAGTGAAGGACAGACAAGAGAGAGTGAAGGACAGACAGAGGAAGTGAAGGACAGACAGAGAGAGTGAAGGACAGACAGAGAGAAGGAGATGGACAGACAGAGGAAGTGAAGGACAGACAGAGGTAAGTAAAGGACAGACAGAGGAAGTGATGGACAGACAGAGAGAGTGAAGGACAGACAGAGAGAGTGAAGGACAGACAGAGGAAGTGAAGGACAGACAGATTAAGTGAAGGACAGACAGAGAGTGAAGGACAGACAGAGAGTGAAGGACAGACAGAGAGAGTGAAGGACAGACAGAGAGAGTGAAGGACAGGCAGAGGAAGTGAAGGACAGACAGAGAGAGTGAAGGACAGACAGAGGGAAGTAAAGGACAGACAGAGGAAGTGATGGACAGACAGAGAGAGTGAAGGACAGACAGAGAGAGTGAAGGACAGACAGAGGAAGTGAAGGACAGACAGAGGGAAGTGAAGGACAGACAGAGAGTGAAGGACAGACAGAGAGAGTGAAGGACAGACAGAGAGAGTGAAGGACAGACAGAGAGAAGGAGATGGACAGACAGAGGAAGTGAAGGACAGACAGAGAGAGTGAAGGACAGACAGAGAGAGTGAAGGACAGACAGAGGGAAGTGAAGGACAGACAAGAGAGAGTGAAGGACAGACAGAGGAAGTGAAGGACAGACAGAGAGAGTGAAGGACAGACAGAGGGAAGTGAAGGACAGACAGAGGAAGTGATGGACAGACAGAGAGAGTGAAGGACAGACAGAGAGAGTGAAGGACAGACAGAGGGAAGTGAAGGACAGACAAGAGAGAGTGAAGGACAGACAGAGGAAGTGAAGGACAGACAGAGAGAGTGAAGGACAGACAGAGGGAAGTGAAGGACAGACAGAGGAAGTGATGGACATACAGAGAGAGTGAAGGACAGACAGAGAGAGTGAAGGACAGACAGTTCAGTGAAGGACAGACAGAGAGAGTGAAGGACAGACAGAGAGAGTGAAGGACAGACAGAGAGTGAAGGACAGACAGAGGGAAGTGAAGGACAGACAAGAGAGAGTGAAGGACAGACAGTTCAGTGAAGGACAGACAGAGAGAGTGAAGGACAGACAGAGAGAAGGAGATGGACAGACAGAGGAAGTGAAGGACAGACAGAGAGAGTGAAGGACAGACAGAGAGAGTGAAGGACAGACAGAGGGAAGTGAAGGACAGACAAGAGAGAGTGAAGGACAGACAGAGGAAGTGAAGGACAGACAGAGAGAGTGAAGGACAGACAGAGGGAAGTGAAGGACAGACAGAGGAAGTGATGGACAGACAGAGAGAGTGAAGGACAGACAGAGAGAGTGAAGGACAGACAGAGGGAAGTGAAGGACAGACAAGAGAGAGTGAAGGACAGACAGAGGAAGTGAAGGACAGACAGAGAGAGTGAAGGACAGACAGAGGGAAGTGAAGGACAGACAGAGGAAGTGATGGACATACAGAGAGAGTGAAGGACAGACAGTTCAGTGAAGGACAGACAGAGAGAGTGAAGGACAGACAGAGAGAGTGAAGGACAGACAGTTCAGTGAAGGACAGACAGAGAGAGTGAAGGACAGACAGTTCAGTGAAGGACAGACAGTTCAGTGAAGGACAGACAGAGGGAAGTGAAGGACAGACAGAGGGAAGTGAAGGACAGACAGAGGGAAGTGAAGGACAGACAGAGGAAGTGAAGGACAGACAGAGGAAGTGAAGGACAGACAGAGGAAGTGAAGGACAGACAGAGGAAGTGAAGGACAGACAGAGGAAGTGAAGGACAGACAGTTCAGTGAAGGACAGACAGAGAGAGTGAAGGACAGACAGAGGAAGTGAAGGACAGACAGTTCAGTGAAGGACAGACAGAGAGAGTGAAGGACAGACAGAGGAAGTGAAGGACAGACAGTTCAGTGAAGGACAGACAGAGAGAGTGAAGGACAGACAGAGGAAGTGAAGGACAGACAGAGGAAGTGAAGGACAGACAGAGAGAGTGAAGGACAGACAGAGGAAGTGAAGGACAGACAGAGGAAGTGAAGGACAGACAGAGCTCCTGCAGTGGTTCTGACCCGGTCCATACCTGCGGTTCTGGACCAGGCTGCAGAGCACCAGGCCCAGAGCCAGGCCACAGTGGAACTGCACATTGTGGGACTCGTCTGCAGTGGGACAGTCTGGGAGGCCGGACCTCAGGGCCTCCAGCACCGGGACCACACTGTCCTGCTGGGACAGCACCAGGGACGGGACCAGCAGGGACAGGCCCAGGCTGGCACAGGACCGCGCTATGGCACTGGACGTGTTCTCACCAGAGTAGGAGCGCTGAGGAGGAGGAGGGGGAGGAGAGGGGGGAGGAGGAGGAGAGGGGGGAGGGGGGAGGAGGGTGAAGAGGGGGAGGAGGAGGAGGAGGAGAGGGGGGAGGAGGAAGAGGGAGGAGGAGGAGGAGGAGAGGGGGGAGGAGGAAGAGGAGGGTGGAGGAGGAGGAGAGGGGGGAGGAGGAGGAGGGGGAGCAGGAGTAGGAGGAGGAGAGGGGGAGGAGGAGGGTGGAGGAAGAGAGGGGGGAGGAGGGTGGAGGAGGAGGATAGGGGGGAGGAGGAGGAGGGGGAGCAGGAGTAGGAGGAGGAGAGGGGGAGGAGGGTGGAGGAGGAGGAGAGGGGGAGGAGGAGGGGGAGCAGGAGGAGGAGGAGGAGAGGGGGAGGAGGAGGGTGAAGGAGGAGAGGGGGGAGGAGGGTGGAGGAGGAGGAGAGGGGGAGGAGGAGGAGGGGGAGCGGGAGGAGGAGAGGGTGGAGGAGAGGGGAAGGAGGAGGAGGGGGAGCGGGAGGAGGAGGAGGAGAGGGTGGAGGAGAGGGGGAGGAGGAGGAGGGGAGGAGGAGAATCAGAATCAGAAGCTTTATCATCATTGTACAGGAACAACGAAATTGCATAGAAAGTTTTGGGGAAAGAAGGAGAACATGAAAAAGTCTGATTAAAGACTGTCCTCGAAGGAGACAGTTCATCCTCTAAGGAGACAGTCTGTCCTCTAAGGAGACGGTCCGTCCTCTAAGGAGCCAGTCCGTCCTCTAAGGAGACGGTCTGTAATTGGGAAGAAACCCACCTCAGGCACATTGAGCACCACCAGACAGGTCACACCATATTTCTCCAGACAGCACTTGGGACATGTGAAGGCTAGTTTAGCAGCCGCCGCTAGGAGGAGGGGTTTCAGGGGGGTTGGCGGGGCAGAGCCTTCATTCCACACTCACATCCAGGAGAGTTGAAGACTGGGTGTCTGGGAATCCGAATTGTAGATCAGGTTTGTTTTCGTTCAGGCGCTTCAGCTTTATCTGTCCATCTTGAGTGTCTCTGGTCTTCATGCTGCTCCAATTGTGGCAAGACTTTAGTTTCCCAACCGAGTTCTAATATCCTCCAAGATCCACCCAATTCAGCGTAAACATCCAAGAGTCGTACTCTTGAGTTGGTTTAGTGACGATAGGCAGCCTTCCCAATGCAGCTGCTAGCGTCTTCTACACTTTGATAGATCAGAAAGCCTCCAGCTCCAATCAGCAGCATTCCTGCTATCATGAATCCCAACATGTAGAGGTCCTCCACATCCTCCATGGAAAGAATGGCCAAACACAGGGACCTCCAGGAATCCCCAGGAACCCCCAGGAACCTCCAGGAACCTCCAGGACCCTCCAGGACCCTCCAGGAACCTCCAGGGACCTCCAGGAACCTCCAGGAACCCCAGGAATCCAGCATGTATCCGGCTGCAGACGTCCCATCAGGACATGCAGACTCTCCTTTGCCTGATCGTCATGTCGTAAACATTTGGTCGATCACATTGAGACCAGCTGATCAATTCCATGGTTCTGGTTAAATTCTGATGTGGTGTGAAGAGAAGCTCTTGTTAGATCTGACATGAGACGGTACAGGACGGGAGCAGCAAGCAGGGAAGACGAGGGGGAGGAGAGGAGAGGAGAGGAGAGGGGGAAAGGAGAGAAGAGGGAAGACGAGGGGGAGGAGAGGAGAGGGGAGGAGAGGGGAGGAGAGGGTAGGATAGAAGAGGGAAGACGAGGGGGAGGAGAGAAGAGGGGAGAGGGAAGGAGAGGGGGAAAGGAGAGAAGAAGGAAGCGTCCGCCTTCGCTGAGAGCCGGAAGAAGGAGGAGGAAGAGTAGGAGGAGGAGGAGGAAGAAGAAGAGGAGGAGGAGGAAGAGGAGGAGCAGCAGCAGGAGGAGGAAGGAGTCTCATTACTTTCACTAGACTGAGTCGTGTTGAAGCAGAAATATTTAAAAGATGAAGTGTGAAACGGAAAACAACCTGTGAGGAAGTCGGTTAGTAACTGGAGAGAAGCTGAACCAGAACCTTCCTCTAACCTAGTAATTATGGTATCTAGTCCTCCAGGTTAGTAACTGGAGAGAAGCTAAACCAGAACCTTCCTCTAACCTAGTAATTATGGTATCTAGTCCTCCAGGTTAGTTAGTGGAGAGAAGCTGAACCAGAACCTTCCTCTAACCTAGTAATTATGGTATCTAGTCCTCCAGGTTAGTTAGTGGAGAGAAGCTGAACCAGAACCTTCCTCTAACCTAGTAATTACGGTATCTAGTCCTCCAGGTTAGTTAGTGGAGAGAAGCTGAACCAGAACCTTCCTCTAACCTAGTAATTACGGTATCTAGTCCTCCAGGTTAGTTAGTGGAGAGAAGCTGAACCAGAACCTTCCTCTAACCTAGTAATTATGATATCTAGTCCTCCAGGTTAGTTAGTGGAGAGAAGCTGAACCAGAACCTTCCTCTAACCTAGTAATTATGATATCTAGTCCTCCAGGTTAGTTAGTGGAGAGAAGCTGAACCAGAACCTTCCTCTAACCTAGTAATTATGGCATCTAGTCCTCCAGGTTAGTTAGTGGAGAGAAGCTGAACCAGAACCATCCTCTAACCTAGTAATTATGATATCTAGTCCTCCAGGTTAGTTAGTGGAGAGAAGCTGAACCAGAACCTTCCTCTGACCTAGTAATTATGGTATCTAGTCCTCCAGGTTAGTTAGTGGAGAGAAGCTGAACCAGAACCTTCCTCTAACCTAGTAATTATGGTATCTAGTCCTCCAGGTTAGTTAGTGGAGAGAAGCTGAACCAGAACCTTCCTCTAACCTAGTAATTATGGTATCTAGTCCTCCAGGTTAGTTAGTGGAGAGAAGCTGAACCAGAACCTTCCTCTAACCTAGTAATTATGGTATCTAGTCCTCCAGGTTAGTTAGTGGAGACAAGCTGAACCAGAACCTTCCTCTAACCTAGTAATTATGGTATCTAGTCCTCCAGGTTAGTTAGTGGAGACAAGCTGAACCAGAACCTTCCTCTAACCTAGTAATTATGGTATCTAGTCCTCCAGGTTAGTTAGTGGAGACAAGCTGAACCAGAACCTTCCTCTAACCTAGTAATTATGGTATCTAGTCCTCCAGGTTAGTTAGTGGAGAGAAGCTGAACCAGAACCTTCCTCTAACCTAGTAATTATGGTATCTAGTCCTCCAGGTTAGTTAGTGGAGAGAAGCTGAACCAGAACCTTCCTCTGACCTAGTAATTATGGTATCTAGTCCTCCAGGTTAGTTAGTGGAGAGAAGCTGAACCAGAACCTTCCTCTGACCTAGTAATTATGGTATCTAGTCCTCCAGGTTAGTTAGTGGAGAGAAGCTGAACCAGAACCTTCCTCTGACCTAGTAATTATGGTATCTAGTCCTCCAGGTTAGTTAGTGGAGAGAAGCTGAACCAGAACCTTCCTCTGACCTAGTAATTATGGTATCTAGTCCTCCAGGTTAGTTAGTGGAGAGAAGCTGAACCAGAACCTTCCTCTAACCTAGTAATTATGGTATCTAGTCCTCCAGGTTAGTTAGTGGAGAGAAGCTGAACCAGAACCTTCCTCTGACCTAGTAATTATGGTATCTAGTCCTCCAGGTTAGTTAGTGGAGAGAAGCTGAACCAGAACCTTCCTCTAACCTAGTAATTACGGTATCTAGTCCTCCAGGTTAGTTAGTGGAGAGAAGCTGAACCAGAACCTTCCTCTAACCTAGTAATTATGGTATCTAGTCCTCCAGGTTAGTTAGTGGAGAGAAGCTGAACCAGAACCTTCCTCTAACCTAGTAATTATGGTATCTAGTCCTCCAGGTTAGTTAGTGGAGAGAAGCTGAACCAGAACCTTCCTCTAACCTAGTAATTATGGTATCTAGTCCTCCAGGTTAGTTAGTGGAGAGAAGCTGAACCAGAACCTTCCTCTAACCTAGTAATTATGGTATCTAGTCCTCCAGGTTAGTTAGTGGAGAGAAGCTGAACCAGAACCTTCCTCTGACCTAGTAATTACGGTATCTAGTCCTCCAGGTTAGTTAGTGGAGAGAAGCTGAACCAGAACCTTCCTCTAACCTAGTAATTACGGTATCTAGTCCTCCAGGTTAGTTAGTGGAGAGAAGCTGAACCAGAACCTTCCTCTAACCTAGTAATTATGGTATCTAGTCCTCCAGGTTAGTTAGTGGAGAGAAGCTGAACCAGAACCTTCCTCTAACCTAGTAATTATGGTATCTAGTCCTCCAGGTTAGTTAGTGGAGAGAAGCTGAACCAGAACCTTCCTCTAACCTAGTAATTATGGTATCTAGTCCTCCAGGTTAGTTAGTGGAGAGAAGCTGAACCAGAACCTTCCTCTAACCTAGTAATTATGGTATCTAGTCCTCCAGGTTAGTTAGTGGAGAGAAGCTGAACCAGAACCTTCCTCTAACCTAGTAATTACGGTATCTAGTCCTCCAAGTTAGTTAGTGGAGAGAAGCTGAACCAGAACCTTCCTCTAACCTAGTAATTACGGTATCTAGTCCTCCAGGTTAGTTAGTGGAGAGAAGCTGAACCAGAACCTTCCTCTAACCTAGTAATTATGGTATCTAGTCCTCCAGGTTAGTTAGTGGAGAGAAGCTGAACCAGAACCTTCCTCTAACCTAGTAATTACGGTATCTAGTCCTCCAGGTTAGTTAGTGGAGAGAAGCTGAACCAGAACCTTCCTCTGACCTAGTTATTATGGTATCTAGTCCTCCAGGTTAGTTAGTGGAGAGAAGCTGAACCAGAACCTTCCTCTGACCTAGTAATTATGGTATCTAGTCCTCCAGGTTAGTTAGTGGAGAGAAGCTGAACCAGAACCTTCCTCTAACCTAGTAATTATGGTATCTAGTCCTCCAGGTTAGTTAGTGGAGAGAAGCTGAACCAGAACCTTCCTCTAACCTAGTAATTATGGTATCTAGTCCTCCAGGTTAGTTAGTGGAGAGAAGCTGAACCAGAACCTTCCTCTAACCTAGTAATTATGGTATCTAGTCCTCCAGGTTAGTTAGTGGAGAGAAGCTGAACCAGAACCTTCCTCTAACCTAGTAATTATGGTATCTAGTCCTCCAGGTTAGTTAGTGGAGAGAAGCTGAACCAGAACCTTCCTCTGACCTAGTAATTACGGTATCTAGTCCTCCAGGTTAGTTAGTGGAGAGAAGCTGAACCAGAACCTTCCTCTAACCTAGTAATTACGGTATCTAGTCCTCCAGGTTAGTTAGTGGAGAGAAGCTGAACCAGAACCTTCCTCTAACCTAGTAATTATGGTATCTAGTCCTCCAGGTTAGTTAGTGGAGAGAAGCTGAACCAGAACCTTCCTCTAACCTAGTAATTATGGTATCTAGTCCTCCAGGTTAGTTAGTGGAGAGAAGCTGAACCAGAACCTTCCTCTAACCTAGTAATTATGGTATCTAGTCCTCCAGGTTAGTTAGTGGAGAGAAGCTGAACCAGAACCTTCCTCTAACCTAGTAATTATGGTATCTAGTCCTCCAGGTTAGTTAGTGGAGAGAAGCTGAACCAGAACCTTCCTCTAACCTAGTAATTACGGTATCTAGTCCTCCAAGTTAGTTAGTGGAGAGAAGCTGAACCAGAACCTTCCTCTAACCTAGTAATTACGGTATCTAGTCCTCCAGGTTAGTTAGTGGAGAGAAGCTGAACCAGAACCTTCCTCTAACCTAGTAATTACGGTATCTAGTCCTCCAGGTTAGTTAGTGGAGAGAAGCTGAACCAGAACCTTCCTCTGACCTAGTTATTATGGTATCTAGTCCTCCAGGTTAGTTAGTGGAGAGAAGCTGAACCAGAACCTTTCTCTAACCTAGTAATTATGGTATCTAGTCCTCCAGGTTAGTTAGTGGAGAGAAGCTGAACCAGAACCTTCCTCTAACCTAGTAATTATGGTATCTAGTCCTCCAGGTTAGTTAGTGGAGAGAAGCTGAACCAGAACCTTCCTCTAACCTAGTAATTATGGTATCTAGTCCTCCAGGTTAGTTAGTGGAGAGAAGCTGAACCAGAACCTTCCTCTAACCTAGTAATTATGATATCTAGTCCTCCAGGTTAGTTAGTGGAGAGAAGCTGAACCAGAACCTTCCTCTAACCTAGTAATTATGGTATCTAGTCCTCCAGGTTAGTTAGTGGAGAGAAGCTGAACCAGAACCTTCCTCTAACCTAGTAATTATGGTATCTAGTCCTCCAGGTTAGTTAGTGGAGAGAAGCTGAACCAGAACCTTCCTCTAACCTAGTAATTATGGTATCTAGTCCTCCAGGTTAGTTAGTGGAGAGAAGCTGAACCAGAACCTTCCTCTAACCTAGTAATTATGGTATCTAGTCCTCCAGGTTAGTTAGTGGAGAGAAGCTGAACCAGAACCTTCCTCTAACCTAGTAATTATGGTATCTAGTCCTCCAGGTTAGTTAGTGGAGAGAAGCTGAACCAGAACCTTCCTCTAACCTAGTAATTACGGTATCTAGTCCTCCAGGTTAGTTAGTGGAGAGAAGCTGAACCAGAACCTTCCTCTGACCTAGTTATTATGGTATCTAGTCCTCCAGGTTAGTTAGTGGAGAGAAGCTGAACCAGAACCTTCCTCTAACCTAGTAATTATGATATCTAGTCCTCCAGGTTAGTTAGTGGAGAGAAGCTGAACCAGAACCTTCCTCTAACCTAGTAATTATGATATCTAGTCCTCCAGGTTAGTTAGTGGAGAGAAGCTGAACCAGAACCTTCCTCTAACCTAGTAATTATGGCATCTAGTCCTCCAGGTTAGTTAGTGGAGAGAAGCTGAACCAGAACCATCCTCTAACCTAGTAATTATGATATCTAGTCCTCCAGGTTAGTTAGTGGAGAGAAGCTGAACCAGAACCTTCCTCTGACCTAGTAATTATGGTATCTAGTCCTCCAGGTTAGTTAGTGGAGAGAAGCTGAACCAGAACCTTCCTCTAACCTAGTAATTATGGTATCTAGTCCTCCAGGTTAGTTAGTGGAGAGAAGCTGAACCAGAACCTTCCTCTAACCTAGTAATTATGGTATCTAGTCCTCCAGGTTAGTTAGTGGAGAGAAGCTGAACCAGAACCTTCCTCTAACCTAGTAATTATGGTATCTAGTCCTCCAGGTTAGTTAGTGGAGACAAGCTGAACCAGAACCTTCCTCTAACCTAGTAATTATGGTATCTAGTCCTCCAGGTTAGTTAGTGGAGACAAGCTGAACCAGAACCTTCCTCTAACCTAGTAATTATGGTATCTAGTCCTCCAGGTTAGTTAGTGGAGACAAGCTGAACCAGAACCTTCCTCTAACCTAGTAATTATGGTATCTAGTCCTCCAGGTTAGTTAGTGGAGAGAAGCTGAACCAGAACCTTCCTCTAACCTAGTAATTATGGTATCTAGTCCTCCAGGTTAGTTAGTGGAGAGAAGCTGAACCAGAACCTTCCTCTGACCTAGTAATTATGGTATCTAGTCCTCCAGGTTAGTTAGTGGAGAGAAGCTGAACCAGAACCTTCCTCTGACCTAGTAATTATGGTATCTAGTCCTCCAGGTTAGTTAGTGGAGAGAAGCTGAACCAGAACCTTCCTCTGACCTAGTAATTATGGTATCTAGTCCTCCAGGTTAGTTAGTGGAGAGAAGCTGAACCAGAACCTTCCTCTGACCTAGTAATTATGGTATCTAGTCCTCCAGGTTAGTTAGTGGAGAGAAGCTGAACCAGAACCTTCCTCTAACCTAGTAATTATGGTATCTAGTCCTCCAGGTTAGTTAGTGGAGAGAAGCTGAACCAGAACCTTCCTCTGACCTAGTAATTATGGTATCTAGTCCTCCAGGTTAGTTAGTGGAGAGAAGCTGAACCAGAACCTTCCTCTAACCTAGTAATTACGGTATCTAGTCCTCCAGGTTAGTTAGTGGAGAGAAGCTGAACCAGAACCTTCCTCTAACCTAGTAATTATGGTATCTAGTCCTCCAGGTTAGTTAGTGGAGAGAAGCTGAACCAGAACCTTCCTCTAACCTAGTAATTATGGTATCTAGTCCTCCAGGTTAGTTAGTGGAGAGAAGCTGAACCAGAACCTTCCTCTAACCTAGTAATTATGGTATCTAGTCCTCCAGGTTAGTTAGTGGAGAGAAGCTGAACCAGAACCTTCCTCTAACCTAGTAATTATGGTATCTAGTCCTCCAGGTTAGTTAGTGGAGAGAAGCTGAACCAGAACCTTCCTCTGACCTAGTAATTACGGTATCTAGTCCTCCAGGTTAGTTAGTGGAGAGAAGCTGAACCAGAACCTTCCTCTAACCTAGTAATTACGGTATCTAGTCCTCCAGGTTAGTTAGTGGAGAGAAGCTGAACCAGAACCTTCCTCTAACCTAGTAATTATGGTATCTAGTCCTCCAGGTTAGTTAGTGGAGAGAAGCTGAACCAGAACCTTCCTCTAACCTAGTAATTATGGTATCTAGTCCTCCAGGTTAGTTAGTGGAGAGAAGCTGAACCAGAACCTTCCTCTAACCTAGTAATTATGGTATCTAGTCCTCCAGGTTAGTTAGTGGAGAGAAGCTGAACCAGAACCTTCCTCTAACCTAGTAATTATGGTATCTAGTCCTCCAGGTTAGTTAGTGGAGAGAAGCTGAACCAGAACCTTCCTCTAACCTAGTAATTACGGTATCTAGTCCTCCAAGTTAGTTAGTGGAGAGAAGCTGAACCAGAACCTTCCTCTAACCTAGTAATTACGGTATCTAGTCCTCCAGGTTAGTTAGTGGAGAGAAGCTGAACCAGAACCTTCCTCTAACCTAGTAATTACGGTATCTAGTCCTCCAGGTTAGTTAGTGGAGAGAAGCTGAACCAGAACCTTCCTCTGACCTAGTTATTATGGTATCTAGTCCTCCAGGTTAGTTAGTGGAGAGAAGCTGAACCAGAACCTTCCTCTGACCTAGTAATTATGGTATCTAGTCCTCCAGGTTAGTTAGTGGAGAGAAGCTGAACCAGAACCTTCCTCTAACCTAGTAATTATGGTATCTAGTCCTCCAGGTTAGTAAAGAAAAGTCAACTGATGTTACAAACCAAACCAGAGTTTGTCCTCAGAGAAACAACTTTGTTTTACATGATGTGTTATGAGGATTCTTAAACTTGTTTGATTTTCAGAATGGTCCAGCGTGGGGGGGGGGGGGGGGGGGGGGGGGGGTCATATCGGTTAAATGGTAAATATTTGTTGTTATAGTGGTACATTGTGTGTGTGTGTGTGTGTGTGGGGGTGGTCATCTTGGCTGAATGGTATTATTTACAAGAGAACTTTTAAGAACCAGTGACGACTACGACGATGAGGATGAGGATGAAGATGAGGCAGGGGGAGGGTCTGTGCCCCCCCCCCCCCCCCCCACAGAGGACACTCACATGCAGGATCCAGGGCAGGACTTGTCCTCTGGCCTGGAAGCTGCTGCTGATGATGCTGAGCAGAGTGTTGAGGACCAGGGACAGCCAGCTGGAGGTGGGGACAAACTCCGGCCCCGGCTGCAGACACAGGGCAGGTAACAGGGTGAACCCAGAGACAGAACCCGGCCGGACGGGGGACGGGGGGATGGGGGGACATTTGGACTCTCACCTGCTGGCTGCCTTCGCCGTCTGCAGGCCGGCTGCTCTCGTACTTCACTACGGCTGCAGCCAGACCACTCAGAGCCAGGACGGTGTTTCCCTGGACCACAGGACTGTCCCTGAGGACCACACAACCAGGGGACATGAAGACACAGGGCTGTCTCTGAGGACCACACAACCAGGGGACATGAAGACACAGGGCTGTCTCTGAGGACCACACAACCAGGGGACATGAAGACACAGGGCTGTCTCTGAGGACCACACAGCCAGGGGACATGAAGACACAGGACTGTCCCTGAGGACCACACAGCCAGGGGACATGAAGACACAGGGCTGTCTCTGAGGACCACACAGCCAGGGGACATGAAGACACAGGACTGTCCCTGAGGACCACACAACCAGGGGACATGAAGACACAGGGCTGTCCCTGCAGACCACACAAGCACCAGGAGACATGAAGACACAGGACTGTCCCTGCAGACCACAGAAGCACCAGGAGACATGAAGACACAGGACTGTCCCTGCAGACCACACAACCAGGGGGCATGAAGACACAGGACTGTCCCTGCAGACCACACAACCAGGGGGCATGAAGACACAGGACTGTCCCTAAGGACCACACAACCAGGGGACATGAAGACACAGGACTGTCCCTGAGGACCACACAACCAGGGGACATGAAGACACAGGGCTGTCCCTGCAGACCACACAAGCACCAGGAGACATGAAGACACAGGACTGTCCCTGAGGACCACACAACCAGGGGACATGAAGACACAGGACTGTCCCCGAGGGTGTAGTAAACTGACCAATCAGCAGACGGCTCCTCAAACTCAGACCTGTTCCATGGTCCTGGTACCCCGATGGGGGGGGGGGGGGGAGACCGCCTTTGAAGAGGTTGTTTCCAGAAAATCCCAAACTCTTGCGATGGACAGGCGAACCATTACGGACTAGAGCGGTCTGTCCCTGCACTGTTTGTGGTGGACACGGGACTTTTGACCCTAAGAGTGGAATCCAGGAAAGTCCCTCTTCACTTGGTGGGTCCCTGAGAGACTGACAAGGTCATGACCCCAGTGCAGGACGTGTAACACTTCCTTCATCCATCCTACCTTCCATGCCTGTCCGTCCTGCGCCACCCCTGGTGGACACTGTACGTCAGTTGGTGGATGTCTGGTGGACATGGCCTCCACTACCTGGTGGACTGGGAGGGTTCTGGACCAGAGGAGTGTTGCTGGGTACCACAGAGTTGGATCGAGGACTTGAATCTCATTGGTGAGTTCCATTGTCTGAATCCAGACCCGCTCTGTGTTTCCCAACACGCCCACCGGCATCCTCTTCACGGACCCCCTGACCCGGCCCTGCACCGTTCAGCTCCCCCCGTCCCCCGGTCCTCCCGACCTGGCTCAGATCAGCAGGTCTCTGAGTGTCACAGCCTCCTGCACAATACAGCTGGAGAGAAAACCTGGAGGACGGAATCCAGCTCCGGTTTTGTTTTTGTTTTAAAACTAAGCTGGTTAATTGACCTTTATCTACGTTTCCTGGCCTGTTGCCACACCTGAGCCTCAGACCCGACCCGGACCAGGAGTGGACACAGGGAAAGAACCGCTGGTCAGGAGTCTGTCAGTCCAGACAGGGGAAGTGGACCAGAGAAAGAACCGCTGGTCAGGAGTCTGTCAGTCCAGACAGGGGAAGTGGACCAGAGAAAGAACCGCTGGTCAGGAGTCTGTCAGTCCAGACAGGGGAAGTGGACCAGAGAAAGAACCGCTGGTCAGGAGTCTGTCAGTCCAGACAGGGGAAGTGGACCAGGCTGTAGGAGGAGACTCACCTAGTAGCAGCTTTGAGGACGTCCGTCAGCTGGTCTCTGACCCTGAAACACACGAAGAAGTTGAGAACCCGTCTTCAGTGGGTCAGTCGGTCAGTCGGTCAGTCTCTGTCTCACCACATCCAGGCACAGAGCTGCTGGTACTGCAGCTCCTCCTGGTCCGGCTTGTCTTTGCGCTGCAGGTGGAGTTCGGCCCGTCGAGCCTGCAGACACATCAGGTCTCAGAGTCAGCAGGAGATCAAACATCCGGCTCTCACTCCAGATCCACTGCCAGGAAACTTCAGTTCAAAACAGCAAAGGAACAAGACGGAAAGTCTTGTGTGAACCAGGATTCTGTATTCTGGTTCATCAGTTCACTGCGGGTGACGCTGGTCCAGAATAATACTCTTCATGTTCAATTCTGTTGCATTGCCCCTCGTCTCCTGGACCCGGGGTCCTGCCCCCCTGCCCCCCCACAAGAGGCAGGGCCTGAGGGTTCTGAGGGGTCCTGGACCAGTTCCCTGGTGGACTCGGTGAACCTTAAGTACAGGACCTTGGGTCTTGGACTTGTGGTACTGGGCCTCTGGTACCAGACCTCAGTAAGAGGACCTCGGGAACTAGACGTTGGGTACCAGAACTCAGTAAGAGGACCTCGGGAACTAGACTTCGGGAACCAGACCTCAGTAAGAGGACCTTGGGAACTAGACCTTGGGTACCAGACCTCAGTAAGAGGACCTTGGGAACTAGACGTTGGGTACCAGACCTCAGTAAGAGGACCTTGGGAACTAGACGTTCGGTACCAGACCTCAGTAAGAGGACCTTGGGAACTAGACGTTGGGTACCAGACCTCAGTAAGAGGACCTCGGGAACTAGACCTCGGGAACCAGACCTCAGTAAGAGGACCTCGGGAACTAGACGTTGGGTACCAGACCTCAGTAAGAGGACCTTGGGAACTAGACGTTGGGTACCAGACCTCAGTAAGAGGACCTTGGGAACTAGACGTTGGGTACCAGACCTCAGTAAGAGGACCTTGGGAACTAGACGTTGGGTACCAGACCTCAGTAAGAGGACCTCGGGAACTAGACGTTGGGTACCAGAACTGAGTAAGAGGACCTCGGGAACTAGACCTCGGGAACCATACCTCAGTAAGAGGACCTTGGGAACTAGACCTCGGGAACCAGACCTCAGTAAGAGGACCTTGGGAACTAGATGTTGGGTACCAGACCTCAGTAAGAGGACCTTGGGAACTAGACCTCGGGAACCAGACCTCAGTAAGAGGACCTTGGGTACCAGACCTCAGTAAGAGGACCTCGGGAACTAGACGTTGGGTACCAGACCTCAGTAAGAGGACCTTGGGAACTAGACGTTGGGTACCAGACCTCAGTAAGAGGACCTCGGGAACTAGACGTTGGGTACCAGACCTCAGTAAGAGGACCTCGGGAACTAGACGTTGGGTACCAGACCTCAGTAAGAGGACCTTGGGAACTAGACGTTGGGTACCAGACCTCAGTAAGAGGACCTCGGGAACTAGACGTTGGGTACCAGACCTCAGTAAGAGGACCTCGGGAACTAGACGTTGGGTACCAGACCTCAGTAAGAGGACCTCGGGAACTAGACCTTGGGTACCAGACCTCAGTAAAAGGACATTGGGAACTAGACCTCGGGAACCAGACCTCAGTAAGAGGACCTTGGGAACTAGACCTCGGGAACCAGACCTCAGTAAGAGGACCTTGGGAACTAGATGTTGGGTACCAGACCTCAGTAAGAGGACCTTGGGAACTAGACCTCGGGAACCAGACCTCAGTAAGAGGACCTCGGGAACTAGACGTTGGGTACCAGACCTCAGTAAGAGGACCTTGGGAACTAGACGTTGGGTACCAGACCTCAGTAAGAGGACCTCGGGAACTAGACGTTGGGTACCAGACCTCAGTAAGAGGACCTTGGGAACTAGACGTTGGGTACCAGACCTCAGTAAGAGGACCTTGGGAACTAGACGTTGGGTACCAGACCTCAGTAAGAGGACCTCGGGAACTAGACGTTGGGTACCAGACCTCAGTAAGAGGACCTTGGGAACTAGACGTTGGGTACCAGACCTCAGTAAGAGGACCTTGGGAACTAGATGTTGGGTACCAGACCTCAGTAAAAGGACCTTGGGAACTAGACCTCGGGAACCAGACCTCATTAAAGCCTCATTTCCAGCACAGAAAGAGTGACTGACCTGCAGCAGGGCGTGGAAGGCTCGGCTCATGAAGCTCCTCCAGGCCTGAGGCAGCAGAAGAGCTCGGTGCCACTCCGAGGGCTGGATGTTCACCTGCAACAGGAAGTGCTTCAGCTGGGGGACGGCATGGGATGAACGACTCTCCTCGTGAAGGAGAACGAGTCTCACCTCGTGAAGGAAAACGAGTCTCACCTCGTGAAGGAGGAAAACGAGTCTCACCTCGTGAAGGAGGAGAACGACTCACCTCATGAAGGAAAACGAGTCTCACCTCATGAAGAAGAGCCGTTAAGATCTGCTGGAAGCTCCGGCTGCGACTGAGTTGCAGACGAAGCAGCGAGCGGCCGTCTCTGTCTGTCTGCACTGGAACGTCAAAACATAGCAGCAGACCAGCTGCAGGAGAGAGAGCGGGTGAGTCACGACAACCAGGATTTACAGACGGTGGTGAGTCACGACAACCAGGATGTACAGACGGTGGTGAGTCACGACAACCAGGATGTACAGACGGTGGTGAGTCACCACAACCAGGATGTACAGACGGTGGTGAGTCATGACAACCAGGATGTACAGACGGTGGTGAGTCACCACAACCAGGATGTACAGACGGTGGTGAGTCACCACAACCAGGATGTACAGACGGTGGTGAGTCACGACAACCAGGATGTACAAACGGTGGTGGGTCACGACAACCAGGATGTACAGACGGTGGTGAGTCACGACAACCAGGATGTACAGACGGTGGTGAGTCACGACAACCAGGATGTACAGACGGTGGTGGGTCACGACAACCAGGATGTACAGACGGTGGTGACTCACCACAACCAGGATGTACAGACGGTGGTAAACTGACCGGCCAGTCCCGGCTTGAGTCCCGGCTGCTGGTTCTTCTCGTAGGTCTTCAGCATGAAGGCTGGGATCCCTGCCAGCGCCTTGCCCTGGTCAGAACGCAGGCCGGCCCCCCGCAGGGCGGAGAAGTAAACACCACGGGGCATCTGGCTCATCTCCTGCCTCACCAGAGAGGCCAGGAAGACCTCCAGGGCTGAAGGGAAGACCACATGAGACCACCATCACATCCTCCACCAGGCTGGAGGCTCACTGTTGTGACGACTTGTGACTCCACTGGAAGTTTCACACTCAGGACTTGAGTGTTGCTGATTATTGCGTCTTCAGTTTTCACGTAAAGATAAAAATATCACATTTTACAGACATGAGCGCAGGCTGAAACCAGCAGTCATGATTGGATCAATAGCCTGTCAGTCACACCCTCTGCATGCTACAGCCAATCACAGGGGGGGGTTTGTCCCAGAGCCAAGCTTTGTGTCGGAGTTCATTTATTAATGGGGTTAAAAACACAACCTACATTAAAGATTACTCCACCTGCTTTAATGAGGCATTCAGGACTCTGCCCCTCTCTGATTGGACAATCCTTCACACACCTGCAGCAGGACACTATGGACGAACTCATATCTTTGTCTGGACTGGACCTTCAACTAACTAAGTTCGTTTGTCCAGGAGGATCTGCAGATGAACCTCAGTTACAACGAAGGGAAGCGTCTGCATTCAGTCCTGCAGTCTGTCCAGTGTCCGTCTGCATTCAGTCCTGCAGTCTGTCCAGTGTCCGTCTGCATTCAGTCCTGCAGTCTGTCCAGTGTCCGTCTGCATTCAGTCCTGCAGTCTGTCCAGTGTCCGTCTGCATTCAGTCCTGCAGTCTGTCCAGTGTCCGTCTGCATTCAGTCCTGCAGTCTGTCCAGTGTCCGTCTGCATTCAGTCCTGCAGTCTGTCCAGTGTCCGTCTACATTCAGTCCTGCAGTCTGTCCAGTGTCCGTCTGCATTCAGTCCTGCAGTCTGTCCAGTGTCCGTCTACATTCAGTCCTGCAGTCTGTCCAGTGTCCGTCTGCATTCAGTCCTGCAGTCTGTCCAGTGTCCGTCTACATTCAGTCCTGCAGTCTGTCCAGTGTCCGTCTGCATTCAGTCCTGCAGTCTGTCCAGTGTCCGTCTACATTCAGTCCTGCAGTCTGTCCAGTGTCCGTCTACATTCAGTCCTGCAGTCTGTCCAGTGTCCGTCTGCATTCAGTCCTGCAGTCTGTCCAGTGTCCGTCTACATTCAGTCCTGCAGTCTGTCCAGTGTCCGTCTGCATTCAGTCCTGCAGTCTGTCCAGTGTCCGTCTACATTCAGTCCTGCAGTCTGTCCAGTGTCCGTCTGCATTCAGTCCTGCAGTCTGTCCAGTGTCCGTCTACATTCAGTCCTGCAGTCTGTCCAGTGTCCGTCTACATTCAGTCCTGCAGTCTGTCCAGTGTCCGTCTGCATTCAGTCCTGCAGTCTGTCCAGTGTCCGTCTACATTCAGTCCTGCAGTCTGTCCAGTGTCCGTCTGCATTCAGTCCTGCAGTCTGTCCAGTGTCCGTCTGCATTCAGTCCTGCAGTCTGTCCAGTGTCCGTCAGACTGTCCAGACGGTCTGTCCAGACTGGACAGACTGTCCAGTCTGTCCAATGTCCATCTGCATTCAGTCCTGCAGTCTGTCCAGTGTCCGTCTGCATTCAGTCCTGCAGTCTGTCCAGTGTTCGTCTACATTCAGTCCTGCAGTCTGTCCAGTGTCCGTCTGCATTCAGTCCTGCAGTCTGTCCAGTGTCCGTCTGCATTCAGTCCTGCAGTCTGTCCAGTGTCCGTCTACATTCAGTCCTGCAGTCTGTCCAGTGTCCGTCAGACTGTCCAGACGGTCTGTCCAGACTGGACAGACTGTCCAGTCTGTCCAGACTGGACAGACTGTCCAGTCTGTCCAGTGTCCGTCTGCATTCAGTCCTGCAGTCTGTCCAGTGTCTGTCTGCTCCAGACACCAAGAAGAGGGCCTTAGAGAAGTCACACTGAAAACGAGGATCAGAAGACACCTTGGTTTGTTTCCAGATGAAGAAGCAGAGCAGAAGGTCAACTAGCACACAATGATGCTCTTCCCTCCTTAAACATGGTGTGAACAGGTGTTGCCAGGGTGACGGGGTTTACCTGGTAGGACAGGTGAGGAGGTGAGGGCCATCAGCTTCAGGTAGGAGGAGCCCGGAACACTCAGGTCCTGCTCGTCCTCCTCTTGCTCACCAGGGACCCCTGGTGGTCGCACCTCACAGCACACAGCAGAGACAGTCAGCCAGCATCCTTCACTTCCTGGTGTCACTGCTTTATTACTCTGGAGGCGATGTACTGACGAGGGAAGACGGGACTTTAAGAGGCACCGGCCGAATTCCCTCGGTGTACTACCGAGTACCATTTCAATCAAACCGTGCCATGTTTCAGTCCTCAATGTGTTCTGCTGACAATGAGGGAGAGCTGGACGTCAACACAACACTGCAGCAGCCAAGGCTGTTCAGAACGCCATGCAGACTACGCTGGCTGCAGTATTGTGACGTGACGTACGAGGAACAGGAGCTGCTTTTAGTCTGAGCATCATGAAGAAAACAACACTGGCTGGAGTTCAGGGTTTTCACATCGAAACAACTGTGACGTTATTATACAAACATGTTATTTTGATATATTTGTTCACATTTCAATGTTGAGAAATAAACGTTAAATTGAAAAATGTTCAGATGATGTTGTTAAAAACCACAAAAGTAGCACAAATTGGTAGCGTGGAGTACCGGTATGGATTCCCAGGTACCGGGTCTCTGCACCGTATCAGTTCTAGTGTGAAAAGTTCCATCTCTACTCCTCACTATACTCTTTCCCTCCTCCACTTTCTTCAGTCTGACATGTTCACTAATGAAAAACAAACGGCAGCTCATGCTCAGAAGACGTCACCAGCAGGTATTGGTGAATTCCAGCTCCAGACACTGTAGCAGGCTTCTTCGTTTTTAAACCCGCAGCATGAATCCCCCACTAAACCAATGAGAACAACACAAGCTAAACCTGAAGAGTTGGCCAGGAGCTTGAAACAGAAGGTTCCTGGATGTGGTGTGAGGAGAGTTCAGCAGCATGGCAGAGGACTTCTGAGTCAACTGGTTCTCTTACTGTCTCCGGGAGCAGAGTCACAGTGTGGACGTCGTCAGGAAACTCTGCCAGAGCCTTGTAGCCACAGTGAGACACCTGGAGGTCCTGGAAGGGCGAAACAGGCATTTCATCTCCACTGACCAGGACAGACCTGGAACGTCAGGTCCACTCACTGACCTTACTGAGAGCGTAACTCCACAGGAGGCCCACCACCTCTTCTCTCACTGCCTGAAAGACAAGAGAAGCTTCATGAAGGGTCACATTAGCTCTCTCTCTCTCTCTCTCTCTCTCTCTCTCTCTCTCTCTCTCTCTCTCTCTCAAAGTGTGTTGCTCCAACCAGCCAATCAGAATCAAACCCTATATAGTGTCATCAGGGGTTTAGCCAATCACAGTCAAGGTAGCCTCCTCCCCTTTGACCCCGCCCCCTTTGACTCCTCCCACAATCAGCCAGCTCTGCTCTGGCACATGGCACCACCAGAGGAAGTACTTCCTCCTCTTCCCAAGATGGGCGTGTTTGGGGGCGGAGCCAGTCCAGCTCACACAGACACAGCAGATTGTGAATGTAGCTCCTAGGATCAATATTCTAATGGAGGAGAATCAAGGAGGAGCTGGAAACCTTGAATACAAGGAGGGTTCTGGACCGAGCAGACCAGGAGGAGGAGGTGTGACTCCATTAAAATAAGATGTAGTTTCACTAACCCTTCCTCAGTGATCCAACCAAACAGTAACCAGCCCCCAGCGGTGACAGAAGGACTCACCTGGTACTGGTCGGACTGGACGGCCAGCTGAGGAAGCAGAGCCACAAGCTGCGCTGTCGCTTTAACCACGGCGGGACGAGAGTCAGAGCTGAGCTCCGGACCCAGACATCTCCATGTGGACAGGAAATCCACCACCTGGGAGCAAGAACACAGGTGGACAGGTGGACATGTGAGGAGGTGGACAGGTGTACAGGTGGACATGTGGACAGGTGAGGAGGTGGACAGGTGTACAGGTGGACATGTGAGGAGGTGGACATGTGAGGAGGTGGACATGTGAGGAGGTGGACAGGTGGACAGCTGGACAGGTGTACATGTGGACAGGTGAGGAGGTGGACAGGTGGACAGGTGAGGAGGTGGACAGGTGGACAGGTGAGGAGGTGGACAGGTGAGGAGGTGGACAGGTGGACAGCTGGACAGGTGTACAGGTGGACAGGTGTACAGGTGAGGAGGTGGACAGGTGAGGAGGTGGACAGGTGTACAGGTGGACATGTGAGGAGGTGGACAGGTGGACAGGTGGACAGGTGAGGAGGTGGACAGGTGGACAGGTGAGGAGGTGGACAGGTGAGGAGGTGGACAGGTGGACAGGTGGACATGTGGACAGGTGCAGTACCTCTGCTCGGCACAGCTCCTGCAGGCCCTGCAGAGCCAGAGCAGCAGGAGTTTCCAGGTCTGCTCTGGTACACTGCTGTAGAGTGAGAGTGACGGCTGCTAGCAGGTCTCCTCCGTGCTGGTAGGGCCTGGAAGACACTACACGTCTGTCCCAGAGAAACGTCTCCATGGAAGACACCACACGTCTGTCCCAGAGAAATGTCTCCATGGAAGACACCACACGTCTGTCACGTAGAAACGTCTCCATGGAAGACACCACACGTCTGTCATGTAGAAATGTCTCTCTAAAAGACACCACACGTCTGTCACGTAGAAACGTCTCCATGGAAGACACCACACGTCTGTCCCGTAGAAACGTCTCCATGGAAGACACCACACGTCTGTCCCGTAGAAACGTCTCCATGGAAGACACCACAGGTCTGTCACGTAGAAACGTCTCCATGGAAGACACCACACGTCTGTCATGTAGAAATGTCTCTCTAAAAGACACCACACGTCTGTCCCGTAGAAACGTCTCCATGGAAGACATCACACGTCTGTCACGTAGAAACGTCTCCATGGAAGACACCACACGTCTGTCACGTAGAAACGTCTCCATGGAAGACACCACACGTCTGTCCCGTAGAAACGTCTCCATTGAAGACACCACACGTCTGTCCCGTAGAAACGTCTCCATGGAAGACCCCACACGTCTGTCACGTAGAAATGTCTCTCTAAAAGACACCACACGTCTGTCCCGTAGAAATGTCTCCATGGAAGACACCACACGTCTGTCCCGTAGAAACGTCTCCATGGAAGACACCACACGTCTGTCACGTAGAAACGTCTCCATGGAAGACACCACACGTCTGTCACGTAGAAACGTCTCCATGGAAGACACCACACGTCTGTCCCGTAGAAACGTCTCCATTGAAGACACCACACGTCTGTCCCGTAGAAACGTCTCCATGGAAGACCCCACACGTCTGTCACGTAGAAATGTCTCTCTAAAAGACACCACACGTCTGTCCCGTAGAAACGTCTCTATGGAAGACACCACACGTCTGTCACGTAGAAACGTCTCCATGGAAGACCCCACACGTCTGTCACGTAGAAATGTCTCTCTAAAAGACACCACACGTCTGTCCCGTAGAAACGTCTCCATGGAAGACACCACACGTCTGTCACGTAGAAACGTCTCCATGGAAGACACCACACGTCTGTCACGTAGAAACGTCTCCATGGAAGACACCACACGTCTGTCCCGTAGAAACGTCTCCATTGAAGACACCACACGTCTGTCACGTAGAAACGTCTCCATGGAAGACACCACGCGTCTGTCACGTAGAAATGTCTCTCTAAAAGACACCAGCAGTCGTCTCACACCTCAGAACGTCTCATCACTTCACTCAACAAGCCTCCAAAGCTCTCAAACAAACACGTCTTGACAAATGTTCAAGCTTTCACTGCTTTGTGTCTCTTTCTTTTGAAGACTAAGAAACGAACTAAGTTCGGTGAAGGATTCAAACAAGGGTTGGGGTTAGACTGTGATAGACTGCATGGTGTGTGTGTGTGTGTCTTGCCTCTCTCTGCAGACGTCCCTCAGGCAGGTGGCCCTGGACAGGACAAGCTCCCATTGGGCGTCCCTCCCAGCCCCCACCTGGCTGTCCTGCTGACTCAGCAGACGCTGCAGCTCCGGGAACACTCGGTCCTTCAACCAAGCAGCAGAGGAAACATTGACACATGTAGGACCATGTGAGTTTGACCTTTGACCTCCAGGACAACTGGGAGAAACCTGGGAGTGACGAGGACTGGAAGTTTTCAACTGATGGAAAACACTGCAGCGAGAGTCCTGACAGGAAGTCTTGACAGGAAGTCCTGACGTCTAACCTAACCCTCTAACCCTGACCCTCTAACAATAACCCTCTAACTCTAACCCTCTAACCCTGACCCTCTAACCCTGACCCTCTAACTCTAACCCGCTAACCCTGACCCTCTAACCCTGACCCTCTAACCCTGACCCTCTAACCCTAACCCTCTAACTCTAACCCTAACCCTCTAACTCTGACCCTCTAACCCTGACCCTCTAACCCTGACCCTCTAACCCTAACCCTCTAACTCTAACCCTAACCCTCTAACCCTAACCCTCTAACCCTGACCCTCTAACCCTGACCCTCTAACTCTAACCGGCTAACCCTGACCCTCTAACTCTAACCCTAACCCTCTAACCCTCACCCTCTAACCCTGACCCTCTAACCCTGACCCTCTAACTCTGACCCTCTAACCCTGACCATCTAACCCTGACCCTCTAACCCTGACCCTCTAACCCTGACCCTCTAACCCTGACCCTCTAACAATAACCCTCTAACCCTGACCATCTAACCCTGACCCTCTAACAATAACCCTCTAACCCTGACCCTCCAACCCTAACCCTCTAACT